>NW_028261381.1:168187606-168342957 GCF_051295495.1 Thamnophis sirtalis | reverse complement strand
CCCGCGCGGCACAACAAAGTAAGAAGCGCCGCTACACACACGTGTACACACACACGTGTACAAACACACACAGAGACATCTTTCAAGTTCAACAGCAGATTTCCGTCCCCATGGGGCTGGGGGGGGAGCGTCCCTTTGCAAGGACAGGGGTGGAGAGAGAGATCTAAGCCCCTGTCCCACCCACCCACCCTACGGCTACGCCACGGTCCAGCTCATTCACCACCAACCCAGGCAAGGATTGCTCGGAACGTCTGCCGAAAGTCACACACACACACAGCAGTCTATCAGTCCAATCCCAATAAGCCCCTTCCAGGAGTTGCTCCCCACATCTAAAGCATTTGAACTCACAAGTGAGTCTTCCCTCCCCCCACTCCCTCCCTCCCCCCCCCAATTTATTTTTTCTGCTTTACAGAGAGCACCCTGCATCCAGCTTTGGGCGCCGCAATGTAAAAAAGATGTGGAGACTCTGGAAAGAGGGCAGAGTAGAGCAACACATCGTCTGATTAGGGGACTGGAGAACTAAAACATATGAAGAACGGTTGCAGGAACTGGGTATGTCTAGTTTAATGAAAAGAAGGACTAGGGGAGACATGACAGCAGTCTTCCAATATCTCAGGGGTTGCCACAAAGAAGAGGGAGTCAAACTATTCTCCAAAGCACCCCGAGAACAAGAAGCAATGGGTGGAAACTAATCAAGGAGAGAAGCAACTTAGAAACTGAGGAGAAATTTCCTGACAGTTAGAACAATTACTCAGTGGAAAAAATTGACTCCAGAAGTTGTAAGTGCTCCAACACTGGAAGTTTTTAAGAAGGTGTTGGATAACCATTTGTCTGAAGTGGTGTGGGATTTCCTACCTAAGCAGGGGGTTGGACTAGAAGATCTCCAAGGTCCCTTCCAACTGTGATTCTGTTATTTTATTACCCTAACCGAGGGGAAGCTTGAAGTCGGCGGCCGTGCGGTAACGGAACCCGCTTGGAAGCAGCGAAGGCCTCCAGCTCATTCCACTCAAGTTAGGTAAAACCGAAATGTAAATACATATACATATATTATTTACATTTAAGAGGAGGCCTGGCGCGACCCTCCCCCGGAGAAGCCGCGAGACCCGGTTGAGATCCGTGGGATAGGGGCGCCTACTCGTAAGTATGCAGAGGGTCTCCCAGGATCCCCCCCCCCATTCTTCTCCCCTTGCCCTCTAGTTAGGGCTACCCTCCTCGGCACCCAATGGACTCAACGGGGCTTACTTCCGAGTAGACCTACCTCGAGCTTGCCGCAAAAGCCTCCCCCCCCTCCAGCCTTTCTTCTCGGAATCCCGGATAGCCCCTCCTCAAATCAGAAACACGAGCGGGCGCCTTTCCATAGGTAAACAAGGACTTACCTGTTCTGTCTTCTGGTGGGCACCGCTGTTTTTCCGGCCGCTTACAGGACGTCTGGCCAGATCGCAACCGTTCGAAGTTTCCCAAAACACACACTGATAAAAGGGAGTGGGTGAGTTTCTAATGCATAGATCGACTGCCGCCGCCCACCCCCAAAAACTCCCCATCTCCCTTTTGGAAGGGGGGAGGAGACGGGGATGCCCGGGAAAGAGGGAGAAACAGAAAAGAGGGAAGGAAGGAGGGAGGGAGGAAGGGAGGGAGGAAGAAAGAAGAAAGAAAAGAAAGAAAGAAAGAAAGAAGGAAGGAAGGAAGGAAGGAAGGAAGGAAGGAAAAAGAAAGGAAGGAAGAAAGGAAGAAGGGAGGGAGGGAGGAAAGAAAGAAAGAAAGAAAGAAGGAAGGAAGAAAGAAAGAAAGAAAAAAGAAAGAAGAAAGAAAGAAAGAAAAAAAGAAGGAAGGAAAGGAATGAAGAAAGAAGAGAGGGAGGAAAGGAAGAGGGAAGGAAGCAAGGAAGAAAGAAAGAAAGAAGGAAGAAGGAAGGAAGGAAAGAAGAAAGGAAGAAAGGAAGAAAGAAGGGAGGAAGAAAGAAAGAAAGAAAGAAAGAAAGAAAGAAAGAAAGAAGAAAGAAAGAAAGAAAGAAAGAAAGCACCCCTTTCTTCGTTCGGCCAGCCCTGAACAAACGAGGCGGGGAGGAAAGGACCCTCAAACGAGCGCTCCAACTGGGCGATTATCCCAAGTTGCCTTCTTCCACCCACACAACACGGCGCGCTGGTATTGAGGGGTGGGGGGCTCGGAAAGAACCCCCCCTTTAAAAAAAACGTTGTTATTTTGCTTGTCTGGGCTGTACAAAAGGAGGAGGGGGCGACGGAGGGAGAAACTGAAGAGGCAAAGGGAAAAGTTCACCCACCCTTTCCTTTTCTCTCTCCGAGTTCAGGCACATTTTCTCACAGATGGGGGTGGGTGGGTGGGAATTGGAAGGAAGGGAGCTCTTCGCTCGCCTCCTTGGCTCTCCACGACCCTCCCTCTCCTTCCGAGGGTCTCCCCCGCTTTGCTAAAGCGCCCAACGTGTGTCGCAAACCAAGTAGCCCCCTTTTCTTCTCCAAAGAGAACGGGGTCGCGATCTGCTTCCTTCCCTATCGTGTCCATCCCCCCCCCCCACACACACACACTCCAGAAGGGAAAAGAAGGAGAGGTATATAGGTATGGGTGCCTGACTGTGTAGGTATTCCCAACACGGCCTTTGCCCCCTCCTCTCCCGCGGCCGGGAGAGAGGACTGAAAGAGCACCGAAATACTAAAGGAATCCCCCCTCTCCCCCCCTTTTGAAAGAGAATTAACAATCAAAGGAAGTCGAAACCAGCCCAAATCCCACCCCCACTGTGCTTTGTGGGGAGGGGCGATGGGGGTCCTGGAAAAGTTTCAAGTTCAAGAACTTGCGAGAGTTCAGGGTCAGGGAGACAGAGCGCTGGATGGATGGGAAGGAAAAGGAAAGGAAGGAAGGAAAGGGAAAGGGAAGGGAAAGGAAGGGAAGGGAAGAAAAAGGAAGGGAAGGGAAGGAACGGAACGGAAAGGGTGGGGGGTCATGAAAATATGAAGCTTTAGGCTCCTTGGAGGGGAGCGGAGTTTCTCGTTGCCTTCAGCGGCAGATTCAAGGCAGTTTTTCCAACCACACAACAGCGGCTGGTGGAGGGTTTCTTACGGCGTGGTGGTGGGGAGCGCCTTAGCCAGTGGACCCCCGCCTCCCCTGGGATTCTCCTATCCGAGCCCCGGCAACAGCTTCCTAATACGCCCCTGCTATTAATAATGATAACGCTTCTTTAGCCCAGCCATCAAATAGTTAAAAGGAGGGGGCGCTGAAGAAGGGGCAGCCCCTGCCCCAGCTTTCCTGAGACCGCCGGGATGGAAGGCGGGAAGGAAGGAATGAAGGAGAGAGGGAGACGGAAGGAAGGAAGGAAGGAGAGAGGGAGACGGAAGGAAGGAAGGAAGGAAGGAAGGAAGGAAGGAAAGAGGGAGGGAAGGAGGGAGGGGGAAGGAAGGGAGGAAAGAGGAGAAAGAAGGGGACGGAAGGAGGGAAGGAGGATGAAGGGAAGGAAGGAAAGAGGGACGAAAGGAAGGAGGGGGAGGGGGAAGGGAGGGAGGAAGGAGGGAATGAATGAGAGAGGGGGACGGAAGGAGGGAAGGAAGGAAGGAAAGAGGGAGGGAGGGGGAAGGAAGGGAGGAAAGAGGAGAAGAGAAGGGGACGGAAGGAGGGAAGGAGGATGAAGGGAAGGAAGGAAAGAGGGACGAAAGGAAGGAGGGGGAGGGGAAGGGAGGGAGGAAGGAGGGAATGAAGGAGAGAGGGGGACGGAAGGAGGGAAGGAAGAAGAAGGGAAGGAAGGAGAAAGAGGGAGGGAAGGAAGGAGGGGGACGGAAGGAAGGAGGGAGGGGGAGGAAGGAAAGAGGGAAGAGAGGGGACGGAAGGAGGAGGAAGGGAAGGAAGGGGAGAGGAGAAATGAAGGAAAGAGAGGGAGGAAGGAAGGGAGAAAGAAGGGAGGAAAGAAGAGGAAAGGGAAGAAAGGAAGGAAAGGGAAAGGGGAGGCTCTGTTTTCAAAACAATACTGGTCACTTTCTCTGCGCAGGGGGCGAGGAGAAGGCAACGAAAGGAATAAAGGACGCCTAAAAAAATAAAAAAATAAAAAAACAATTCGCCACCACCCACGCGCTCCCTCCCTCCCCTCTGAATTCTGGATGTAAGGGACCGGGGCATCTCCGCAGTCTGCTCAATGGCATCCCAAGGCCCCCGCGGAATATGACAGCGCCTTAGAAAGAACACCCCCCCCCCCGCTCCTCGGATAAATCCATGTTGGAAACCGCAGAAGGAAGGACCGCGGAAAAAAAGACGGGGGTCAAATGGGGAGGGGCGGGTTTTTTACTCTCTCTCTCTCTCGCTCTCTCCATCCATAGTGAACTACGTGAAGGCGTGACGCGCTTCCTTCCCCGGCCTTGGATAGGTTCGCGCCGCTGCTCTTCGCCGCGTATTTTCTCCCCACGCGGGATTGTCGACGCTGTTTATGTAAGGAGAACACCGGGATGGGGGGGGGGAGGAAAGGAACCTGGAGGATAAAGCGCAGAGCAAGGAGAGAGCGTGGAACACCCAGCAATAATCTCCTTTGGGGTGGGGGGGGGCACAGGCCCAGTTCCCAAAGGTTCAAGAAGAGAAAGACAGGGGGACAATCAAGTGTGTTTTTGTGTGTGAGTGAGTGAGAGAGAGAGTGTGTGTGTGTGTGTGAGTGAGTGTGTGTGAGTGTGAGAGAATGTGTTTGTTTGTGTGAGTATGAGTGTGAGAGAGTGTGTTTGTGTGTGAGAGAAAGTGTGTGTGTTTGTGTGTGTGAGTGTGAGAAAGTGTGTGTGTGTGTGAGAGAGAGAGTGAGTGAGTGAGAGAGAGAGAGAGAGAGAGAGAGAGAGAGAGAGAGAGAGAGAGAGAGAGAGAGAGAGAGAACTTTGCCCAAGTCAGCCCTTCAAAGGAAAACTTAAAGAGAATAAACCTCAATGGTTATTAATTCTGAATACCATGCTAGCCCATTATTTACTTATGGGGAGAGGTTGTTTTTATTGTCCAATGATTTCTTAAATTGCGAACTTTCTTGTGAAGCTTTTATTAAAATGAGGGAATCCCTGGCTTTAAGTTAAACCTAATTCAGATCAGATCCTGGAGAGAGAAAGACTGTTGGGTTACTTGTTTGTCTCTATGAGAGAAGCACCATCTGTCCTTGGGCATATACACCCCCCCCCCGTTCATTCTGTGTAAATAAAAAAAACATTTTGTAAGAATTGGGGCCTTTGAACTCTGGTGCTGGAGAAGACTCCTGTGAGTCCCTTGTACTGCAAGGCGATCCAACCGGTCAGTCCTAGAGGAGATCAACCCTGACTGCTATTTAGAAGGCCAGATCCTGAAGAGGAAACTCAGATACTTTGGCCACCTAATGAGAAGGAAGGACTCACTGGAGAAGAGCCTCATGCTGTGAACTATGGAGGGCAAAAGAAGACAGAGAATGAGGTGGCTGGATGGAGTCATTGAACTTAAATGGACTCCAGAGGATGGTAGATGACAAGAAGGCCTGGAGGGATGTTGTCCATGGGGTCATGATGGGTTGACTTTGCAATAACAACAACAATGAGTTATCTGTGGAATCCATGGCGGTCTTGTCACACCTCTAAAACCTAGATCAGAATTCAGGAAGAGTTTAGTATTTTATTTATATTTCATATTTCTTAACCGCCCCTGATAGGGTAAGATCTGTCACTCAAGAAAGCCTTTGCGTTCAATGTGTTTGTCTGAAAAGGGCCTGGTTTTTGGGTAACATAAGATTAACACGCCTCTTTTCCTACAATGTTAAGTCAGTTCACCCGACATGTTCAACTTGCCAACGGAAGAGACTGTCTGAAGCTTCGGACTGAACTAAGGGGTCCCTGGAGCTCCTTGAGCTTGGTCTGTTTTCTTGCCGACGTTTCATTACTCCTGGTAGCACTGAAGATATTACCTAGTTGGGTAACGAAAGGTCTGCAAGAAAACAGACCAACTCAAGAAGCCCCAGGGACCAAGCTCAGAGAGCACCAGGGGCTCTACCTGTTAAACCTATTTAGTGTTGCCCTTGGGAGTTATTGAGGGCTTGGGTTGGGTATTGTGGGAACGAGAGCCGAGGTGGCGCAGTGGTTAAATGCAGCACTGCAGGCTACTGCTAGATCAGCAGTTCAGCGGTTCAAATCTCACCGGCTCAGGGTTGACTCAGCCTTCCATCCTTCCGAGGTGGGTAAAATGAGGACCCAGATTGTTGGGGGCAATATGCTGACTCTCTGTAAACCGCTTAGAGAGGGCTGAAAGCCCTATGAAGCGGTATATAAGTCTACTGCTATTGCTATTGCTATTGTCTTTCACTGATTACAGCAGTGTTTTTCAACCACTGTGCCGTGGCACACTAGTGTGCCGTGACATAGTGTAAGGTGTGCCATGGGAAAAACACTTTATATATAGTCAATATAGGCACAGAGTTAAATTTTTTTAACATTTTCTAATGGTGGTGTGCCTCGTGATTTTTTTCATGAAAAAAGTGTGCCTTTGCACAAAAAAGGTTGAAAAACACTGGATTACAGATTCAGTGTATTTGAACTAACACCCCCACCCCCACCCCAATGAATCGAGGTGCCAGGCGATGCTAATTCCTAAACGAAGTTGGGGAATGCAGCAGGAACAGTGATCTTGAAAAGGGAAGAAAAAATGGCCTGGCCTTCTTCTACACTTGGAAAGTGCAAACTGGAAGCCCAAAGATGCTTTTTCAAGAGGCGGGTGGCTCAGTGGCTAAGACGCTGAGCTTGTCGATCAGAAAGTTCGGCAGTTTGGTGATTCGAATCCCTAGAACAGTGTTTCTCAACCTTGGCAACTTGAAGATGTCTGGACTTCAACTCCCAGAATTCCCCAGCCAGCATTCGCTGGCTGGGGAATTCTAGGAGTTGAAGTCCGGACATCTTCAAGTTGCCAAGGTTGAGAAACACTGCCCTAGAATAACAGAGTTGAGCTCCTTTACTTGTCCCAGCTTCTGCCAACCCAGTAGCTCCAAAGCAGGTAAAAAAATGCAAGTAGAAAAATAGGAGCCACTTTTGGTGGGAAGGTAACAGCGTTCCATGCACCTTTGGTGGCATTTAGTCATGCTGGCAACACGACAACGGAGACGTCTTCGGGCAGCGCTGGCTCTTCGGCTTTGAAACGGAGATGAGCACCGCCCCCTAGAGTCAGGAACGACTAGCACATATATCCAAGGGGAATCTTTCAAGAGGCAACTGGACTTTCTGGTTTTTCTTTTGAAGACTTTTTGCTTCTCATCCAAAAAGCTTCTTCAGCCCTGACTGGATGGTTCTTCCATTCCTCACCATCCAGTCAGAGCTGAAGAAGCTTCTTGGATGAGAAGCAAAAAGTCGTCAAAGAAAAACAAGAAAGTCCAGTTGCCTCTTGCAAAGGCACCTTTGGGACAACGATGACCTGGAGGACTGAGACTCTCTACACAGACTGAGAGTTTATGCACCAGAGGCAGATTCTTTGGCTGTCCAATCCCACTTGGCCATAAAGAATTCTGTTCTGTTCTGTTCTGTTCTGTTCTGTTCTGTTCTGTTCTGTTCTGTTCTATTCTATTCTCTCCTCTCCTATTCTATTCTATTCTAATTCTCTCCTCTCCTATTCTATTCTATTCTATTCTCTCCTATTCTATTCTATTCTAATTCTCTCCTCTCCTATTCTCTCCTATTCTCTTCTCTTCTATTCTATTCTATTCTATTCTATTCCATTCCATTCTATTCTATTCTAATTATCTCCTCTCCTCTCCTCTCCTATTCTATTCTCTCCTCTCCTATTCTATTCTATTCTCTCCTATTCTATTCTATTCTAATTATCTCCTCTCTTCTCCTCTCCTATTCTATTCTCTCCTCTCCTATTCTATTCTATTCTCTCCTATTCTATTCTATTCTATTCTAATTATCTCCTCTCCTATTCTCTCCTATTCTCTCCTATTCTCTCCTATTCTATTCTATTCTATTCTATTCCATTCCATTCCATTCTATTCTATTCTAATTATCTCCTCTCCTCTCCTATTCTATTCTCTCCTCTCCTATTCTATTCTATTCTCTCCTATTCTATTCTATTCTATTCTATTCTAATTATCTCCTCTCCTATTCTCTCCTATTCTCTCCTATTCTCTCCTATTCTATTCTATTCTATTCTATTCTATTCTATTCTATTCTATTCTATTCTATTCCATTCCATTCCATTCCATTCTATTCTATTCTAATTATCTCCTCTCCTCTCCTCTCCTATTCTATTCTTTGGTGGTCTCTGAGCTTATATGACCCGCCGTTTCCGGCGCTTGATCTGAGCAGGATTATTTGAGCGTGCGAAGTAAATCCAGACTTTATCGCTTGTAAACTGCGACTAGGGCTAAAATGTGGCCAACTGCCCGGCTAGCCAGCCCAGGCTTCGCCGTTCTGCCTGTGCTGGTTGAACGTGCGTCCTGCCAACCCCAGAAAATCGAGTTAATGACTGAGCCGGGGTTAACTATGAATGAGCGTGTGTAGGAACGCCGACAGACATCCCCCCTCTCTCTCCACCACCACCACCGGGTTAATTTTCTTCCCAGACCCCAGCCTACCTGATTTAAAGAAACGAGGCTTTCTCCTCCTTCGATCCAGAAGTTTGGGAGATTTCAATCCTTTTGCTTACAAAAGTAATTCCTTCAAGGCGAGCATTTGCTGCTCCAAATAATCGAGGTGTAAATCATGTATTTTGATGCTGAGTTTTTCCCCTCCACAAGCAAATACAGAGTCGCTGTATCCGTGAGATTGGGGGGGGGGGGTTGTTTAATAAATTAATTAAATAAAATCTGCGTTTCTCCAAATTCATTCATTCATTCATTCATTCTTTCTTTCTTTCTTTCTTTCTTTCTTTTTCTTTCTTTCTTTCTTTCCTTTCCCCCCTGGTCTGGACAGAGGATGATTCTCAGTCTTGCTGCGAAATTTCCAGTTGCAATTTTAAACCAAGGGGGGGGGGGAGATGATTCTAATTTTAGCGTAAGCCCCAGCTGATCTCGGGGAGCTTGTAGAAGCTGGCAAAACAGCTGGAAGCTCCAGCAAGTTTGCAGAGACGAGATCTGATCCAGCCCCGTTTATTCAGAACCAAGAGAGGCCAAACAGGATACAATGACAGAACGACAGAGTTGGAAGGGACCTTGGAGGTCTTCTAGTCCAACCCCACTGCTCAAACAGGACATCCCATACCATTGGGCACGAAGTAAGAGTCCCTGCATTCAATGCTTTCTGTCTAAGATGAGACTAGAATTTATCATTTCCTGGATGCCTTAACCTCTACATCAAACTGAATTTCAGTACTCACAATTATCTGGACCATAGTTTCTTAAATTAACCCCCCTCTTCTTTGCATTGAGGACACACAGCCTCATCAGTGAACTACACAAGATGGGTTATGCTAACACATGTCTCGTGACATAGACAACCCCACCCCCACCCCAAATTGGATCTAGGCGTTTGATCCTCAAGATATTTCAGACAGAGTCAGTTTGCTCTACTGGTTAAGGAGCTAGGCTAGAAACCAGGAGACAGTTCTAACCCTGCCTTGGTCATGAAAGCTGGCTGGATGATTTGGGCCAATCCCCAGGAGACTGTGAGTTCTAGTCCCGCCCACGGTATGAAACCTAGCTGGATGACTTTGGGCTTAAGGCGGGACTAGAACTCACGGTCTCCTAATGATTGGCCCAAAATTGAAGCAACTTCCCATCTGAGATTCTGCTAATCCCCGCAAATGGGAGCTTTCCAGGGTCCTGATTGCTGTTTTTGGGACTTGTGCAATGATGGTAGAGATTATTGAGCGATTAAAACGATTAGATGGCAAATGTCTAGGTTTTTAAAAAGGTGGTGGTTGAATGAAAGTGACTACAAAGTAAAGATTGTTTTTAATAATTGAAACCTTTAATAATATTAAGTTTATACATCATACATTAAAATGCAAACTCGCATAAAAGGGAAAAGGAATGACAAAACTAATTAAAAGTGACAAAAACATACATCAAACCGACCTCTGACTTTCTTTTAGTACGAAGATATTAACAACGTAGCCACTTCTAAGTTTGAAGACATAACACCAAATGTATAAAATATCTTAAAATACTAATAGTCAACATACTAAAAACCATTATTTATAAAATATTGTCTTAATTTCATCTAAAGGACGGTAAGTTACCAAATGCAAATTCCCTTATATTTAAAGAGCTGCAATATTTCCCTTATCAAATCCAATCTAACCTTCAGAACCCAAAGTCAAAGGTTGATTCTGCTCTTGATCCTGAAAGAAATCTATGGATGGCCTTCAGGTCACACGGAATTTTAGTCAAATTTGCAAAATAAAGTTTCTTGAATGCACTTTGGGGAAAGGAAGATTAAACCCAGAGGAAGGGTGAACCTTGAAGTGATTTAGAATAACAGAGTTGGAAGGGACCTTAGAGGTCTGCTAGTCCAACCCCATGCTTAGGCAGGAAACCCTACACCACTTCAGACAAATGACTAGCCAACATCTTCTTAAAAACTTCCAGTGTTGAGGAATTCACAACTACTGGAGGCAAGTTGTTCCACTGATTAATTGTTCTGTCAGGAAATTTTTCCTTAGTTCTAAGTTGCTTCTCTCCTTGATTAGTTTCCACCCATTGCTTCTTGTCCTGCCCTGAGGTGCTTTGGAGAATAGCTTGACTCCCTCTTCTTTGTGGCAGCCCCTGAGATATTGGAAGACTGCTATCATGTCTCCTCTAGTCCTTCTTTTCATTAAAATAGATATACCCAGTTCCTGCAACCGTTCTTCATATGTTTTAGCCTCCAATCCCCTAATCCTCTTGTTTACTTTTCTCTGCACTCTTTCTAGAGTCTCAACATCTTTTTTACATTGTGACCAAAACTGGATTCCAGTATTCCAAGTGTGGCCTTACCAAGGCATTATAAAGTGGTACTAGCACATCACATGATTTTGATACTCAATACACTGTATTCTTATTTGAGTTTGTGGCAGGTGTTGTCATATCAACTGGAAAGGGACTCCCTCTGATTTTGTAGGGCCTTTCCCTTTCCCTGGAGTTTCCCATCGATGATTTTCTCACATGAAATGGTTTGAAAGCTTCCTAGGGATGAAAAATGCTAATAATAGTGCTGATGGAGCATTTTAATTAGGGTTCTTGACTAATTAAAGTTTCCTGAATTGATTAATTCAGTGTTAGGGTTGAATGATAGCTGTTTTTCAGTACTTGAGGAGCAGTCGGAGAGAAAAGCATTGTGATTGTAATTGTAGAGGTAGCTCTCAACTTACATTCATTTAGTGATGATTCAAAGTTAAAATGGCACCAAGAAAAGTGACTTAGCAAGAGCAATGGCACTTAGACTTAAATAACGCTTCCCAGTGCTTTACAGACCTCTCTAAGTGGTTTACAGAGTCAGCCTCTTGCCCCCCAACAATCTGGGTCCTCATTTTACCCACCTCGGAAGGATGGAAGGCTGAGTCAACCTTTCAGCCTGGTGAGATTCGAACTGCCAAATTGCAGCCAGCCGGCAGTCAGCAGAAATAGCCTGCAGTACTGCACTCTAACCACTGTGCCACCGCGGCTCTAAAGACCGTTTTTCAACCTTATGACCCTTGCCACATCTCCATGGTCACGTGATCCAAATTCAGACCCTTGGCAACTGACTCACATTTAGGATGGTGGCAACGTCTTGGGGGAGGGGGTGTCATGTGATCCCATTTTGCCGACGTCTGACACACAAAGTCAACAGGCAAGCCAGACCCACTGAACAACGGTGTAACTAGCAATAGCAATAGCAATAGCAATAGCAGTAGACTTATATACCGCTTCATAGGGCTTTCAGCCCTCTCTAAGCGGTTTACAGAGAGTCAGCATATTGCCCCCAACAATCTGGGTCCTCATTTTACCCACCTCGGAAGGATGGAAGGCTGAGTCAACCCTGAGCCGGTGGGATTTGAACCGCTGAACTGCTGATCTAGCAGTAGCCTGCAGTGCTGCATTTAACCACTGCACCACCTTGGCTCTAACTAGCTTAACAACTCCAGCGATTCACTTAACAGCGGTGGCAGGAAAGGTCGTAAAATGGGGCAAAGTTCACGATACACAGTCTCGCATAGCAACAGAAATTTTGGGCTCCAATGTGGTTGTAGGTTGAGAAAAAGCTTTCTGGTGTTCAGCAACACAGCCCAACACATTTATGGCTGTTTGAAGCATCCAGCGGTCACTTGACCACATCTTACAATGATTTTGCTGAAAACTGGACGTTACTGTGCCACTGAAAAGTTGGAATGTAAAAGCTGACAAGTTAGTAAAACAATTCTACTATAAATTTCCCCTGAGGGGAAGAGGTTGTTAGTTATGCTTATGTTAACCCGCTACATTATTCTCTTTGCAGGATACGCTTTTCTTCTGAGGGGAGGCCGCCTGTCAGGCCTGCAGCCATCTTTTCTTTTGGCTCTTTGGCCTGCCACACTTTCTATTATTCTACTATGCATTTTCTATTGTGGGAAAATGGGAGCAGGGATTGTACGGGGTTAGATGCTATGTAGCCATAACAACATTCTTTCTAGAAAGCCAAAGTCATCCTTTGTCTTTGCACCTCTGCACCTGACCGGAACTGGATGGGTGGAACTGCCAACATGGCAGTGGAAGATCCATGTGATGGACTTGTGGATGTGGGGGCAAGATCTTGAACTTTCAACTGGGTGGGGAAAATCTGGAAGCTTTCAGATTTGGGTTTTCCCAGATGTTCCTACATGGCTGTCTTAAAAAATTGGAACTATGAGCAATACTTTGCCGCGAACTCTAATTTAATTTTGGATGCTATTTGGAACCCTGACAGCCACAGTGAACCCCGAGTTTGCTTAATGACCATGGATTTCATTTTACAGTTGCTGTGTTGCTTCTTGACTGCTGCCAAAAAAAGGGTCATAAAATGAGGTTGATCACATCACTGCCCAGATTTACAGTCATCATGACTTACCTGCAAGCCATCATGAGGCAGCTGAATGAAAAGCAGGATACAGGCAGTCCTCACACTTACAACCATTGACTTAGCGACCATTCAGAGTGACAACAGCACTGGAAAAAGGGACTTACGGCTGTTTTTCACACTTACAACTGTCGCAGCATCCCCACGCTCAGGGGATCAACATTGAGACACTTGACAACTGCTTAGCAATGGAGATTTTGGTTATGGTCCTAAGTCAAGGACTACCTATATAAATAAAGGCATTTGGGAGCCCTTGGAGGTAAACTGTGTTGTGATTCCTCCCCAACCCCCGGGCAGGATTTGTTTAGCAAATAAACAGAGAGGAGAATGGGGGGAGAGGGAGGGAGGGAAGAAGGAAGAAAGGAAGAAAGAAAGAAAGAAAAAAAGAAAAGAAAGAAGGAGGAAGGGAGGTAGGAAGAGGGAGAGAAGGAAGTAAGAAAGAGAGAAGAAAGGAAGAAAGAAAAGAAAGAAGGAGGAAGGGAGGAAGGAAGGGGGAGAGAAGGAAGGAAAGAAGGAAGAAAGGCTCCTTCAATGTCCCTAATTAATCAACATTCCTAATTAATGCCTTTGGATTTCACTAGCCTCAAATATGGGAAGTGCTGAAGATTTTCCAGTGAGCCTTTTGCCTTGCTCCCCGGTCTCTTTTCTTCTGTCCTAAGGGAGAAGGAATTATGGGGTTGGTGGGTTTTCATGCCTGGGAAGGGGGTTATTCATCCTGGTGACAGTGGGGCTGCCAGGGGTCTTTCCCTCCCATCCCCCCGCCTTTTCTCGCGCCTTGTTCTAATTACAGACCGGCTGAAATGTATGCTAATGAGGAATAACGGCTGCTTTCTGAAGCTGCAGTTAGCAAAAGAGGCCAGTTTATCATCTGGGTGGCCTGGGTCACAGACAGTCCCGCCTCTATTTAACCACATTCTCTCTCTCTCTCTCTCTCTCTCTCTCTCTCTCTCTCTCTCTCTCTCTCTCTCTCTCTCTCTCTCTCTCTCTCTCTCTCTCCATCTATCTATCTATCTATATCTATCCTCTCTCTCTCTCTCTCTCTCTCTCTCTCTCTCTATCTATCTATCTATCTATCATCTCTCTCTCTCTCTCTCTCTCTCTCTCTGTCTCTATCTATCTATCTATCTATCTATCATCTCTCTCTCTCTCTCTCTCTCTCTCTCTCTGTCTCTATCTATCTATCTATCTATCTATCTATATCTATCTATCATATCTCTCTCTCTCTCTCTCTCTCTCTCTCTATCTATCTATCTATCATCTCTCTCTCTCTCTCTCTCTATCTATCTATCTATCTATCTATCTATCTATCTATCTATCTATCTATCATCTCTCTCTCTCTCTCTCTCTCTCTCTCTGTCTGTCTCTATCTATCTATCTATCTATCTATCTATCTATCTATCTATCTATCTATCTATCTATCTATCTATCTAGTATCTCTATAACTGTAACTCTATAATTTCTGGCTTGGTTCTGCAACCCAACAAGACAGACAAAGACTTCAGAGGATAATCAGAACTGCAGAAAAAAACCATTACTGCCAACCTACCTTCCATTGAGGATCTGTACACTGCAGGAGTCAAAAAGAGGGCCGTGAAAATGTTTACAGAGCCTGAAATCTTGGACATAAATTGTTTCAACTCCTACCTTCAAAACGCCGCAATAGGGGACTGCACACCAGAACAACTAGACACAAGAAACAGTTTTTTTTCCCCAAATGCCATCACTTTGCTAAACAAATAATTCCATCACCACTGTCAAACTATTCACTAAGGCTGCATTACTATTACTATTCGTTTTCTCATCGTTCCTATCACCCATCTCCTCCCACTTATGACTGTAGGACTGTAACTTTGTTGATGGAACCTTACGATTTATAATGATTGCTTATTTGTACCCTATGACTACCATGAAGCATTGTACCTTATGATTCTTGATAAATGTATCTTGTCTTTTTATGTACACCGAGAGCATAGGCACCAAAGACTCTAGCTAGCTATCATGTCTGTCTGTCTGTCTACCTATCTACCTACCTACCTATCTATCCTGTCTTTCTCTCTCTCTCTCCCCCTTAATCTATCCCCCCCTCTCTCTTATTCACTCACTCACTCACTCTCATTTTTATGTTTCTAGACTGCCCATCTCCCCCCAGAAAGGGGTCCTGTCTGTTGTACTGTATAATCATGATACAATGCAGCTTCTTCTTCTTCTTCTTGTGCCATATCCGTCATCGGACATCAGCGATCATGTTGGCGATCCTATTTTATCAACAGCCACACGAAAAAGGGCTGCTGAGTTTTGTCCAAACCAGTTTGAAGCCATGATGTTCTTCTTCTGCCTGGACCTTATTTGCCTTCAATCTTTCCCTGGAGGATTAAGCTAATTATGGCATATTTTTCCAGGTGTCGCATCACATGCCTGAAATATTCTAACTTTCACTTTTTAATAGGTTTGATGATTTCCCTTGGCTTTCCCAGACAGTTTATCCCCTCCTTATTTGTGATTCTGTCAACCCAGCGTTTACGTAACAGCCAGGGGTGGGTTCTTGCCGGTTCTAACCTCTTCTATAGAAGAGGTTCCACAAATCTACAGTGCCGTTTGCAACTGGTTCCAGCTCCCTCCCTCCACCCGTCCGCACATCATCAAGATGAAGAGCGAGAGGAGGAATTCTGGGAGTTGAAGTGCACAAGTCTTAAAGCTGTCAAGTTTGAACACCCCTGGGTTTTTTTTTCTAAAGGGTTAGGGGTGCAAAGGTCTTGTAACTTGACAGCTTTAAGACTTGCGTGCTTCAAATGCCAGAGTTTCTGAGCCAACATTTTGATTGCTAAGCAAGAGCGTTGTTAAGTGAGTTTCACCACATTTTACAAGTTGGCCATGCCCATCCAGTCACATGACTGCCAAGCCACTCCCACTCAGTCACATGGCTGGCAAGTAACTCCCACTCAGTCACATGGCTGGCAAGCCACTCCCACAAAGCAGGCCACACCTACAGAAGAGGTTCTGAAAAATTTTGAAACCCACCACTGGTAACAGCTGTCAGTAAATCCACATTCCAATTACTTCTAGTCTCTTCAAGTGGTTTTCTGTCAGAGACCAACACTGGGTTATTGGCTAGTACATACATAAAGAAACCATGGAATATAAACAAACAAACAGATAAATAAATAAAAACGCTTCAGCCAATAACTGATTAAGATCTTGTCACATTCAGGCATCAGGACAAGCTATCCGAGGCTACTAATCAACTAAATTCAGGTCAAAAAGCACAGCTTGTCAACATGCAATTAACACTTTTTTGGAGACTGCTTTGAAACAGAGCAAAGCTGCCCTGGAAGAGATGCTCAAAACACCAGGCAAGATTTGATTTTTTGTAAAGCTATGTCTGCTGGATAATGGACATAAGTAGGACAGAAAGGAAGATGTACCCTTCTTTTGCCTGGCATCCACGATGTAAAACAATATTGCGGAACCTTGGCAACTTTTAAGATATGCAGGGCCTTGAACTTCACTGTAGAATCCAGAGGCTCATTGCTGGCTGAGATTGGCATATATATCGCATTATTAGAGCACTGTGTCTCAAACTCAGCAACTCCCAATTGGACTTGAACCAGGGGTGGGCTGCTGCGGGTTCGCAGGGGTTCGGGAGAACCTCTAGCTAAGATTCTGTGCAGTTCGGAGAACCCCCAAATCCCACTCCTGGCTGGCCCCGCCCACCCTCCCCTCCCAGGAGTCGCCACCTGGCCCGTTTTGGATGCAGGTAAGTGCAGGGCATGTGAAGAGGCTCAGGGAGGGGGTGGGGAAACGGGCCTACCAGAAATTCAGGGAGGCCAGAAATGGGCCTGTTTCCGGCCTCTAGAGACCTCTGGAGCCTGGGGAGGCCGTTTTTGCCCTCCCGGAGGCTGGAAAAAAAGCCTCCGGAGCAGGAATGGGTTCAGGCTTCTTCTACTGCCAGTTCGCTCAGGGACACATTTCGGGCACGTGCGCATGTGCAGTAGGTTAAAAAATGTTTCTGCAAATGCGCAGAAGCAAAAAAAACAAGATGGCGGCACCTACAGTGCCACCGATAGAGCTGGTTTGGAGACGTGGCCGGCTGAGTTACTACCTACTTATCCGAACCGGTCCGAACCGGTAGGAACCCACCAGTAGGAGCCCAGGGAGAGCAACCCCCCCCCATGGCTGTGGTGCAGGAGGCCGACTAGGCCACACCCACCATGGCCACACCCACCCAGCAGCCTGGCAGAGAACCCCTTGCTAAAACTTTTTAAGCCCACCTCTGACTTTTAACTCCCAGTTCCCGGCTGGGGAATTCTGGGAATTGAAGTCCACACGTCTTAAAAGTTGCCAAGGTTGAGAAACACAGCTTGAGGGTTTCTGCCTCAGCCGGTTTATAAATGTATGAAGAGCAGTTAATAAAGAGAGCCACTCACACTGCAGTCATCTGTCATGGGTCAGATTTATGTTTTAATCAAGCTAAACATTTCCCACCCAACCCAAGCATAGCATCCGGGGATGGATTTGGGGTCAAATATGGAAGATATTAGCAGGCAGGATAGACTATATAGTCAGAGATGTTACTCTGTGTGTGTGTGTGCGTGCGTGTGTGTGTGCGCGCGCGCGTGTGTAAAGCAAAAATCAAGATGGCCACATATAATGCCGCCTAGAAGAGCCCCACAACAAGATAGGCATCAAATAAATTTAACAAATAAATAAAAACAACTCTGCCATTTTCTACAGAGTGTGTAATTTATGTGCCATGGGCATAAAAGCGTGTGAATGTTATGGCGTAGTTAAAGGCCGTCATCTTATACTTCCATTTTGGTAGTCCTCAACCTACGAAGACCACTGAGTCCCAAATTTCTGTTGCTAAGCAAGACATTTGTTAAGTGAGCTTTGCCCCATTTCAGCACCTTTCTTGTCACGGTCGTTAAGTGAATCACTGAAGTTGTCAACTTAGTTGTTAAGTGAACCTGGCTTCCCCATCGTCATTGTCTGCCAGGGGGGTCACAAAAGGTGATCCCATGAGCCTGGGACACTGCAACTGTCATAAATATGAGTCAGTTGCCAGGTGTCTGAATTTTGATCACGGTCGTAAGTGTGAATAGTGGTCATAAATCCCTTGTTTCAGTGCCGCTATAACCTTGAGCTGGTCACTAAACGAACTGCTGTAAGTCGAGGACTCCCTGTATTCTGGCCAGCCTCACAGATGCTCTTGTACAGGAAATTCTCGACTTAAAACAATTCATTTAGTGACCATTCAAAGTTACAACGGCACTGGAAAAAGGGACTTGTGACTGTTTTTCACACTTACGACTTTTATAGCATCCCCATGGTCACGTGACTAAAATCAAGACGCTTGGCAACTGACTCATATTTATGATGATTGCTGTGTCCCAAGGTCACGTGACAAGCAAAATCAACGGGGAAGCCAAATTCACAACTAAGTTAACCACTTCGGTGATTCAGATTTAAGATTAAGATTAAGATTTAATGAATTTGCATGCTGCCCAATCCCGAAGGACTCTGGGCGGCTTACATAAAACAAGTTAAAAATATTAACAGAATTTAAAAATACAAAGCAGTTAAAAGAACACAACATACACTCAATCTTAGTGGGGCTGGAGCTCAATCAAGGATCAGCAGCCCCAGGCCTGCCGGAACAGCCAGGTCTTAGTAGACTTCCGGAAGGCCGAGAGAGTGGGGAGGGTCCAGATAGCAATAGCAATAGCAGTTAGACTTATATACCGCTTCATAGGGCTTTCAGCCCTCTCTAAGCGGTTTACAGAGTCAGCATATCGCCCCCACAGTCTGGGTCCTCATTTCACCCACCTCAGAAGGATGGAAGGCTGAGTCAACCTTGAGCCGGTGAGATTAGAACCGCTGAACTGCAGATAACAGTCAGCTGAAGTGGCCTGCAGTACTGCACCCTAACCACTGCGCCACCTCGGATCTCAGGGGGTAGATCGTTCCATAGGGCCGGGGCAGCTACAGAGAAGGCTCTCCCCTGAGGAGCCGCCAGACGACATTGTGTAGTCAACGGCACCCAGAGAAGGCCCATCCTGTGTGATCTTATCGGACGCTGGGAGGTATATGGTAGAAGGTGGTCACGGAGATAGGTCATGTAGGGCTTTAAAGGTGATAACCAGCACCTTGAAGCGCATTCGGAGACCGATGGGAAGCCAGTGCAGCTCACGGAGGATAGGTGTAACATGGGTGTATCGCTCACGCGGTTGCATTCTGGACCAATTGTAGTCTCCGAACACTTTTCAAGGGCAGCCCCATGTAGAGCGCGTTACAGTAGTCACTTAACGATGTGACAAAGAAAGGCCCTAAAAGGGGTCAAAGCTCACTCCACAAATGTCTCACTTAGCAACAGAAATTTGGGGCTCAGTGGTGGCCAGATTCACTTAACAACCCTATTAGTAGCTTATCAACTGCAGTGATTCACTTAACAGCTATGGCCAAAAAAAGATTGTGAAAAGGGGCAAAACCCACTTAACAACAGACATTTTGGACTCCATTGTGGCCAAAAGTTGAGGACTACCTGCCTTGGCTTGGTTTCCCTTCAAAAGAAAACAAAATCAAAGGCAAATTAATCTTGAGAACTCCTGTGGCTTTAAAACACACACAAAAAAAGAAATCCTATGGAGCATCATTTCCACGAGATCCTCTTTTTTTCTCAAGGATCTCCCCCCCCCCCCGGTACTTTACAAAAGGATCGAAGTTAAAAACCCGCTACACGAAAGTGTAGAGTCCCAAACGGAGGAATCTCACAAGAAAGAAGACGCAGAAGGGGAGAAAAGGCGCATTTGATGTGCTTCCCTGCCATTGTTTTAGAGGCAAGGAGGCCGCCTTCCCTTTTCAAGACCGTTTCTTCTCACAGTCCACCTGGCGTGCGCATCCCCCCCCCCCGCCACCCCCAACCAGACAAGGCGTGTCGTTGTTGCCCTTCGGGGCCTTCACCTCCCTTGCCAACCTTGGCTTTATTTAGGGCCTGCCCCGTTGCCATGGCAAAGCCGGGCTCCCAGCGCAAACAACAGCACGCACCCGAGGGGGAGTGTGGGAAAAGGCCTGATTTGAATATATGCTAATGACAGGCATGCAAATAGGTGCGGGGTTGGGGGGAGGCCATCAATCAGCAGAGGCGCCCCTTATTCAGTTAGTGACGAGCAGATTGGCTGCCAGTGCCCCCCCTCCCTTTCCCTTCTGCCCTTTGGAAACCCCCCTCCCCCGTGCACCAGGTTGAGATCAAACAGAATGCCAGGCGGGCATTTGCACAAAAGGAGACACACCCCCCCCACCTCTTTTCTCCCTTCTCCAAAGCCCACAGTGGTAATCAGAGAGCCGTCTGGATGGCATCATAGACCATCATAGGTGGCATTCATATCCCCCGCCGCCCTCCTTGCACCGGGCAGTGTGTCTCCCCCCCCCCCCAAATTCAAAACTGCCAGGATGGTTTTCCAAGGGAAGAGGGCGAGGGTGGGGAGGGCAATGTGAGCAGGCGAGGCTCTCGGGCTGCTTATTGATGGAGGACGTGGCCTGAGAATTCACGGCGGGTTCTCACAAGGGATGGGCGTTTTGTCCTTACAAAGAGTCCGTGGGAGGTGGGCAAGGCTGCCAGGGAGGGAGGGAGGAAGAGGGGAAGGCAAGGTTGTCTGCAGAGAGGCAGAAGGGATGGGAGTGTGTGGCCCTCATGTGAGACCTGCCTGGACTTGGGAGGATGGGGCTGGCATAAGGAAAGCGTGGCTTTCCTTCAAAACGGGCATATAATGGGCAGAATTCCTTCCTTCCTCTTTCTTTATTTTCATTCTTTCTTCCTTTCTTCCTTCCCTCCTTCTCTTCCTCCGTCCCCCTTCCTTCCTTCCATCCATCCCTTTCTCTCCCTCCTTCTTCCCTTCCCTTTTTTCTTTCTTTCTTTTTCTTTCTTCCTTTCTTTCTTCTTTCTTTCTCTTTCATTCTTCCTTCCTTCCTATCTACCTTCCTTCCAGCGGTGGGTTGCCAATTTTTTTACTACCAGTTCGGAAACGCTCACCTGCACTTGCCTGCATGCACAGAAGCCTCCAGGCAAGTGGGCGGAGCCTCCCGCAGGCGCTACTACTGGTTCGCCCGATCCAGGCAGAACCAGCAGCAAACCACCTGCGCTTCCTTCCTTCTTTCCCCCTCTTTCTTCCTCCAACCCCCTCCCTCCCTTTTCTTTCTTTCTTTCTTTCTTTCTCTTTCTTTCTTTCTTTCTTTCTTTCTTTTATCCTTCCTTTTATCCTTCTTCGCGCCTCGCATGTCCTGACAAATGGCTCCGCGTGCCACCTGTGGCACGTGTGCCATAGGTTCGCCATCACTGCACTAGGGATTCGAACTGCTGAACTCCCAACCTTTCTGATCGACAAGCTCAGCATCTTAGCCACTGAGCCACCGCGTCCCTTAATGGATTAAGGAATTACAGGGCCTTAAAAAGGGACATCCAGAAAGGACAACCCCAGATTGCATGAAGGACAATCAGCAGAGGTTCAAAACGGAAGGAATATGAATTACAACTTAAGTGACCCAAATCTCACAAGACAGATAAATTTCCACGCGATTTAGGGCATGGATTTAAGCTTGAGAATCTATGCAGATCCCTGAAAGATCCCTTTTATTTATTTATCAAAGGTCTCCCCTTTTATTAAATAGAGGGAAAGAAACTATTTAGAAAGTAAGAAGCAAGGGAGTGTGTGTGTGGGGGAAACTATCAGTCCTCCTAATTCTTTTTTGATCTAGCCCTCTTATTGATTCATGCTGGGAGGAAGCAACACAATTTGGAAAGAAATGCCAAATGGCATCCTTGGCAGACAACCGTGCCCCCCCACCCCACCATGATTTCCCATGGCGGTTGTAGATTAACAGAACATCCCATTGTTTCATGGCATTTCAAAGGTTAACATGTGGGCTGTGTTCACACCAGCTTAATCTGGTTACTGAACTATGCTGTTTTCTGGATCCGCAGAACGCACTGAACCATAAACTCACCAGAGGCTGAGTTTGCACAACATACTGGATGAGAAAATGTGCAAATGTATTTACCTGACGTGGTTGACATGGCTATTCAGCTGTGGCAACGTTATTTTCTGGGTCACGCCTAATTCTACCGATGCACACGGGCATCCTTCCAAAATCCTTCTCCTTTTTGAATTGATCTGCGGATGTCAGAGAGAGGGTTTCCGAAATCGTGTAATTGGGATGTTTAGACATTGCCCAGCTCCAAAATGTTTTAGCTGCCAAATATTGTTCACAGCCCTGCACAAGGAGAAAACGTGACTCATTTCTTCCGGTCCTTTTTTAAATTTTATTTAATTTCGTTGTACAAGGCGCGATGACAATCAAGGAAACTAAACTTTCTTGTTTCTCTGTGTCTCGTACTTCCAAAAGTAACTAATGACCAGTCCTCAGACTTACAACTGTGGCGGCATCGTCCCGGTCGTGGGATCAAAATCAAGGCACTTGGCAATCGACCTGCATTTACAATGAGTTGCGGCAGGGGTGGGTTACCGGCAGGGGTGGGTTTCTCGCCCCGTTCCAACCGGTTCGGTTGGAACGAGGCCGGCGGCGTCCTCGCACACGCATGCGTACTAGCGTCTGCGCGATGCTCCAGCTGCTCCTGGAGGATCGCGCAGGCGCTGTATGCGTTCTGCGCATGCGTGGAAGCGCAGAATTCGTAAAAACCGGGTAAGGAGCGGGCGCGGGTGTGCGGGCGCGCACGGGCGCGGGGGGGGGCCTTCGCTGTTCCCGGAAGTTACTTACTTCCGGGTTCGGCGACCAACCGGATCGCAGGGACCGGTGCGATCCGGTTGAAACCCACCCCTGGTTACCGGGGACTCGCAGGGGTTCAGGAGAACCTCTAGTTAAGATTCTGTGCAGTTCGGAGAACCCCCAAATCCCACTCCTGGCTAGCTCCGCCCACAACCACCCATCCCCTCCCCGGAGTCGTCCCCCCATGGCCCGTTTGGGATTCGGGTAAGTGCATGAGCAGAGCAGAGGTGGGTTCCTACCAGTTTGCACCAGTTCGGTAGAACCGGTTCGTCAAATCTACCGAACCAGTTAGAAGAGGTTCCACCAGAAAGCAGGCCACACCTACAGAAGAGGTTCCAAATTTTTTTTAAACTCACCACTCACATACAGACACAGACACACACACACAGACTCACACAGAGAGAAACAGAAAGAGAAAGAAAGGAAAAAAGAAAGAAATAAAAAAAGAAAAAGAAGAAAGAAAAAGTGAGAGTTGAAAGAAAAAAGGAAAAAGGGACAGAGGGACAAAAGGAAAGAAAGAGAGAGAGAGAGAGAGAGAGAGAGAGAGAGAGAGAGAGAGAGAGAGAGAGAGAGAGAAACACATGGCCGGCAAGCCACTCCCACCAGGTCACATGACCGGCAAGCCACTCCCACAAAGGAGGCCACACCCACAGAGTAGGTTCTAAAAAAATTTGAAACCCACCACTGGAGCGGAGGCTCAGGGAGGGCAAAAACCAGGCCTACCAGAAGTTTGGAAAGGCCAGAAGCAGGCTCCTCCAGGGCCTGGGGAGGCAGTTTTCACTCTCCTGGAGGCTCGAGGAAAGCCTCTGCAGCCCGGGGAGGGCAAACACGCCCCTCCCCGCCGTGGTGCAGGAGGCTAAGAGACACCCGCCATGGCCACGCCCACCCAGCAACTGGGCAGAGAACCCCTTCCTAAAAGTTTTGGAGCCCACCCCTGGGTTGCAGTCTCCTGGATCAGTTGATCCCCATTATCCCCATCCGCCACCCACTTCCATCAAGCAAAGTCAATGGGGAAAGCCAGATTCGCTTAACAACCAGAAGATTTGCTTAACAACCATGAGGGGAAAAAAAGGATCGTAAAAACAGGGCACAATTCACTTAACAACTTCCTTGCTTACCGATGGAAGTTCTGGTCTCAATCGTAGTCATAAGTCGAGGACTACCCATAGGCTAGCCTGTAGATAAAAACATCACAACAAGAAGGCAAAATAATTTCGATGCGACTATGCGTTGAAAGCCATCACGCCTGACCTTTTATCAATGTGCAGGATTTCATGGGGTGTATGAAGAATTTTAACACGATGTAAATGATAACTTGTATATTGCTTCATAGTGCTTTACAGCTCACTCTAAGCAGTTTATAGAGTCAGCCTATCATTATTTTACCAACTTCAGAAAGTTGGAAGGTGGAGTCAACCTTGAGCCGGTCAGAATTGAACTGTTGGCAGCTGGCAGTCAGCAGAATTAGCCTTGCAATACTGCATTCTAACTACTGCGCCACCACGGCTTTTGTCCCCCTAAATCCTTTTCTTAGCAATAACAACAACAGCATTTAGACTTATATACTGCTTCACAGATCCTCTCTAAATGGTTTTACAGAGTCAGCATATTGTCCTAAACAATTTGGGTCCTCATTTTACCCACCTCAGAAGGATGGAAGGCAGTGGCAGTTTCCGGATCCCGTTCCAACCGGTACGGCAGCGTCCACATGTCTTAGCGCCTCCGCGATGCTCCAGTGCTCAGCAGAGCATTGCATAGCTGCTGTACACACCATGCACATGGATGGAAGCGCCGAAGACTTAAAAGACCGGTAAGGAGCTCGGGCAGGCGAGTGGTGCACCCTACCGGAATAGCCTGGTGCTCCGGGCGGGCTCCGGTACGCCTGTACTGGGGCGTACTGCCTGCAACCCACCACTGATAGAAGGCTGAGTCAACCTAGAGCTGGTCAGAATCGAACTGTCGAACTGCCGACAGTCAGCAGAAGTAGCCTGCAATACTGCATTCTGACCACCGTGCCACCACAGCACAGTTGTTAAGTGAAACTGGTTTTCCCCCTTGATTTCGTTTGTCAGGTGGTCGCAAAAGGGGATCAACAAGCCCCCCCGGACACTGCCACTGTCATAAATATAGGGCAGTTGCCAAGAGCTTGAATTTTGATCACATGACTGTGACGAACACTGCAAATTTGAAGTGTGAAGACCAATCAGAAGTCACTACTTTTCAGTGCTGTTTGTAGCCTTGAATGACTGATACACCAATGGTTTGAAGTTAAAAAGTACCTGTACCTTAAGTCCTTGCCACCCACAGAAGCTCCGTGGGGGACGTCTTGGGGACCAGTTTCTTCTCCTTAGCCCAAGGGCCACATCGGGGTGAACACTGTAGGTACTGGACTGGGTGCAGGGCAGGGGTGGGGTTCCTGCCAGTTCTAACCTCTTCTATAGAAGAGGTTCCACAAATCTACAGTGCTGTTTAGAACCGGTTCCAGCTCCCTCCTCCCGTCTGTCCGGACATCATCAAGATGAAGAGCGAGAGGAGGAATTCTGGGAGTTGAAGTCCACAAGTCTTAAAGCTGTCAAGTTTGAACACCCCTGGGGTTTTTTTTCTAAAGGGTTAGGGGTGCGAGGGTCTTGTCACTTGACAGCTTTAAGACTTGCGTGCTTCAAATGCCAGAGTTCCTGAGCCAACATGACTGGAGGAGGAATTCTGGGAGTTGAAGTCCACAAGTCTTAAAGTTGTCAAGTTTGAACACCCTGGGTTTTTTTTTTCTAAAGGGTTAGGGGCGCAAGAGTCTTGTAACTTGACAGCTTTAAGACTTCCGTGCTTCAAATGCCAGAGTTTCTGAGCCAACATTTTGGTTGCTAAGCAAGAGCGTTGTTAAGTGAGTTTCACCACATTTTACAAGTTGGCCATGCCCACCCAGTCACATGGCCGGCAAGCCACTCCCACCCGGTCACATGGCCAGCAAGCCACTTCCACAAAGCAGGCCACACCTACAGAAGAGGTTCTAAAAAAATTTGAAACCCACCACTGGTGCAGGGATATCTAGATTCTAGTCCTTCTTCAGGTACAGAAACTCCCTGGCTGACTTTAAAAGAGCCAGTTACACGGATTGTATCTCAAAATATAATTCACAAGTGATCCCTTAAAGTTACAATAGCACTGAAAAAAGTGACTTAGGACCATTTTTTTCACACTTAACGACCATTACAGCATCCCCATGGTCATATGTCTGGCAACTGACTCATATATATGACTGTTGCAATTTCCCAGGGTCACGCGATAACCTTTAGTGTTCTTCTGGCAAGCCAAGTCAATGGGGAAGTCGGATCCACTTAACAACCATGTGACTAACTTAATCATTGCTATGTGATTCACTTAACAATTGTGGCAAGAAAGGTCATAAAATGGGGCAAAACTCATTTAACCATTCCCCCCCCCCCCCACTTAGCAACAATATCCCAATTTTCCTCCTGGA
Source organism: Thamnophis sirtalis (assembly GCF_051295495.1). Lineage (NCBI taxonomy): Eukaryota > Metazoa > Chordata > Lepidosauria > Squamata > Natricidae > Thamnophis > Thamnophis sirtalis. Next base: position 168,316,746 of record NW_028261381.1, on the reverse strand, counting down.
GTTAAAAAGCTCATCCTCCGTCAATGTTTCTCCAGAACACAGGTAGTCCTTGACTTACGACCGAGGCTCCATTGTGGTTGTAAGTCAAGGATTAGCTGTATTCTGGAGAAACACTATTGAAGGGTGAGCTTTTTAACCCCAGGTGGAAAATTGGGATATAAATGTAAGGAAATAATGTAACATCCTTGTGGCTTTGAAAATCTGCAACGCAAGGGGCTTAATAGATCGTGGTTCCATCACAGGCTTATAATATATTCAACTATTAAAATAAATCCAATTAATCTGCAGAAGCAGGAACGATTCAGGAGATAATTAAAAATAAATAGCAAACATCGCCATCTAGTGGTAAGGGCTGAACTAGCCACCACTATCATATAAAATTGGGGTCTTGGGGTTCAATCTGGTTGGCAGATTAACCCATTTAAGGAATACATGGAATCAGACACTAAATGCAGCCCCCAAACCCATGAAGACTTAAAACCAGCAAAGCTTAGCATTGTTCTGACCTAGGCTCCCCCAGGCGGCACGAAGCCGAATCCTTGTCTCAATAAACCCCTTTAATTTAATTTACAGTGAATTCTTCTCCAGCAAAGTCTTTCCTCTCCCAAAGTCTTTCAAGATAGTTCACAATTAACAACCTTTATCGGGCTTGGAGAGCGGCCAGGCTGATATCTTTCAGACGCTGCAATACTTGGCAAGAATGCAGGAATGAACTAAGTGTCTCCTGCAAACTCCACTCCCCTTTCGCTCCTCTTTTATTTCCTCTGGGAGGGGCCATTCACTACCTGTAGCCTTACTCCCAAGTCGACTCTTGTTCCTTAGCTGTTCCCTTCGTCTGGCAACTCTGCGCACGCGCACACTGGGAACAGCCTCCAGCTGTTCATCTGCCTCACTGATGTCTGACTCCAGAAGGCAGCTGATAACTGTCTGATGGCTCTTGTCCTCTCTCAGGCCTGGGGATAATCTTATTTCGCCCCTCCCGAATGCTGAGTGAATGTTGAGTTTTATTGTCTAATTTACTTTGTGCACATTTCTTTTTTCGTATTGTCCCACACTCCCCTTCCTTTTTTGATTGTAAGCCGCCCTGAGTCCCCTCAGGGAAAAGGGCGGCCTATAAATAAACAAATCTAAATCTAATCTAAATCTCTCTGTGTCCAACACGGAGCCCTCATCAGAGTCTTCCCCAGACTCCAGGACTGGCTCATGTTCCTCCCCAATTTCCTCACTGTCTGAGTCTGCCACCAGCTCTGCTGGCCCTTTGTGGGCCACAGCAAGCATGTGTATGAATGCTAACTTTATTATTAACATGGTGAAGTATGTTGTAGGAATGCAACAGATAGGAATGTAGCCAAGAACTCAAAGACAAAAAACAATTTCTCCAACATAAAACAGAAGAAGAAAAAGGAAACCACAACACAAGAACTGAGATACCCAAATTATTTGAAAGGCGTTTATTTGTATTACTTCCAACTTGAATGCAACCCATTAAAAATGGTCTACCTCTCCGTACGCTGATGCCAAGTTCTCAATTGCTTGGGCAGCAAAAAATTGTCCATTTTGCATTGGCTCCGACACTGCAAATCCATCCCTCGAGCTATTTTATCAGAGAAGCCTAGAAGTGACACCTTTGGGATCTGCAGCCATTTGTCGCCATCCACCAAAGGTCCCTAATGCACAAACGTTCAGTGAAAAAGCAGGAAAAACGCGCCTGAAAGATCTCTCAAAGTCAAGAGCTCTGCGTGAATCCTTAGAAAAAATGCTTTTTTTTTAAGATGGCAAGATTGCTTCTGAACATGAATGAAGTGCCAACAGGGGTTGGTAACCTCCTGGGGTCTGGCAAGGCTGTACATTGCAACTAGGGTGTACAATGGGTGTAGTAAGATTGAAAAAGAAAACCAGGTACCGTGTTTTCCCAAAAATAAGCCCTAGCCGGATTTTGATAGGATGCCCCTAATATAAGCCCTACCCTCAAAAGTAAGGGCTATTATTATATTTTTTTTATAAAATTTATATGCCGACCAATCCCGAAGGACTCCGGGCAGCTTACAAAAAAGAGAGAGAGAAAAAAAGACAGATGACGAATACATAATGAAAAAAAATGGTTTAAAATAGCAACACCTCATACATTCATTCTAATCAGGGCTGGACCTCAACAGTGAGGTCAACAGCCCCAGGCCTGCCGGAACAGCAAAGTTTTTACAGCTTTCCTGAAGGCCATAAGAGTGGGTATGGCCCGGATCTCTGGGGGTAGCTGATTCCAAAGAGTCGGTGCAGCCACAGAGAAGGCTCTCCTCCGGGGGCCCGCCAGCCGACACTGTCTGGCTGACGGCATCTGAAGGAGGCCCAATCTGTGGGATCTTACTGGCCGCTGGGAGTATGTGGCAGTAGGGGGTGTCGAAGGTACTCTGGCCCTAAGTCATGTAGGGCTTTAAAGGTAATAACCAACACCTTGAATTGCGTCCGGAGACCAATTGGTAGCCAGTGCAGCTCGCGGAGGACAGGTGTAACGTGGGTGTACTTCGGTGCACCCAATATTGCTTGCGCGGCCGCATTCTGGACTAACTGCAGTCTTCGAACGCTTTTCAAGGGTAGCCTCTAGCTAGTTAAGGTCATCAGCGGAGGGGGCATGGCCAGCATGAGGGTTAATGGTGTCTGGCAGCAGCCGCAGCCTGCACAATACAGGTGAGTTGATTACCTGTCCAAGTAGCAGGTGGAGGCAGAGCCAGGGGAGAGGCGCGATGTGGGAAAGCCCAAAGGCTGGAGAGGCCGGGGGGCTACGGGAAGCTCCTCTTCGCACGACGACACCGGCAGCAGACAAAGGCAGAGGTACGGAGGAAAGGCAGTGCCACATGGGTCGCAAGAAAGCCAAGAGATAGGAAGACAAGCCTCCCCAACCACACCTGTCCATTCCGCCCCACCATCTCTTGGCTTGCCTGCTCTTTGCGACTGTGAACAAGTAGGAGTGGACCAATGGCCATGGGGCATCCTGCTGGATAGGGTGTTGAAGCTTCTGCCAGGAGGCAGGTGTTGGGACACAGATGGTCTGGCTGCGGGGCCCTGAGATAAGCCGGTGTGGGGCACGTGGGGCGCACCCCCTCCCCCTGCCTCGCAGCAGTGCAGTGGTGGGATTCAAATAATTTAACAACCGGTTCTCTGCCCTAATGACCATCTGGGTAGGCGTGGCTCGGTGGTCATGTGACTGGGTGGGCGTGGCCAACTCAAGGTCACTCAGGTCGATGGGCGCTTTGCCTTAGCTGTTACAATGCAATAAGGGTTAACCGGGGAAAGGCAGTTTCTATAAGCAGAGCAATAAAAATTAGGCTAGAAACAACACTAGAACGTTTCCTTCCTGCCTTCCTTACAGGATTAGCCTTGCAAAGTGGAAAAAAACAAAATGAGATTTCTTCCAACAACCGGTTCTCTGAACTACTTAGAAAGTTACCAACCGGTTCTCCCGAATGCATGCGAACCGGCTGAATCCCACCACTGCAGCAGTGACGCTGGCACACCGCACAGCCTCCTGCCCCATTGCAGCCGTGAGCAAGCAGAAGAATTGGGCTTCCCGGACATAGGGTGGGGTGGGGGGAGAAGACATCCCCTGAAAATAAGACCTACTACTTATTTGGCAGCCCAAAAAACATAAGACCGGGTCTTATTTTTGGGGAAACACGGCAGGAGTTCCCTGTAGACAGAGGAAGATTGGTTTGTACATATTTGGGGGCTTTGGGAAGTTGAAGAGCTCTTTTTAAATGGATGAGATACTTCAACAACTGAATCCTACTTCCTATAAAGATAGTCCTCAACTTAAGACTTCATTTGGGACTAGACTTTCCATGGCTAAGCAAGGCGCTTGGTATAAGTGAGTCAGATCCGACTTTATGAGCCGAGGTGGCACAGTGGTTAAATGCAGCACTGCAGGCTACTTCAGCTGACTGCAGTTCTGCGGTTCGGCTGTTCAAATCTCACCGGCTCAGGGTTGACTCAGCCTTCCATCCTTCCGAGGTGCGTAAAATGAGGACCCGGATTGTTGTTGGGAGCGATATGCTGGCTCTGTAAACCGCTTAGAGAGGGCTGAAAGCTCTATGAAGCGTTATATAAGTCTAACTGCTATTGCTATTGCTATTATGACTTTTTGTGCCACGGTTGTTAAGCAAATCACATTTAAGAGAATCATGCAGTCACGAAGTGAATCTGACTTCCCTCATTGACTTTGCTTGTTGGAAGCTGGGCCAGGAAGGTCACAAGTGATGATGATGAGACCTCAGGATTCTGCAACCATCATAAATGCATGCTAGTACAGCCCGCAGAGTTTAAGCCAGAGGTATCCTTATTGGATATTCTACCAGAGAAATACAGTAAAGAAGATTCATATTTGATTGTGCAAATAATAACAGCAGCTAGAATTATATTTGCACAAAATTGGAAAGCAGACAAAATCCCACCGGAAGGGGAGGTAATAAGGAAGATATCAGATTGTGCAGAAATGAACAGGTTGACGTTGAGAATAAAGGACAAAGAGGAATCGGTGTACTACAGGACATTCGGGCGATTTTATGATTGACTTGAAAAAAGGAGACAAATAGAAAGGAACAAAGCTAAAACAAATAACTCAGATGGCACATTATTAAACCAGGGGGAGGGGAAACAGGAAAGTATGAAAATGTAAATATACAGGCGGAAAAATGATATGAATTGACAAATGTTAAACAGCAATTATAAGAATGTATATTTAATAATGAATTTGAAAGGAAAAAAAAAACTTTATTGCAAAACAAAAAAAGATAAATGCATGCTAGTTTCTGGGCACCCAAATTTTGATCACATGATTGTGGGGAATGCTGTTACGGTCGTAAGGGGTGGGATTCAGCCGGTTCGGGCGAACTGGATGCTAATTTTAACAACTGGTTCGCTGAACCGGTAGTTGCAAGGACTGGCTCGGCCTGCCCCTCTCCTCCCCTCCCCTGCCCATTTTGGATGCCAGGCCTGCGTGGAAGTTCTGGGAGGGTGAAAAACAGGCCTCACGGAAGTCCAGAAACGGGCCCGTTCCCAGCCTCCGGAGCCCAGGGGGAGGGTGTTTTTGCCTTTCCGGAGGCTCAAGGAAAGCCTCCGGAGCCTGGGGAGGGTGAAAATGCCCCCCAGGTGGTGCAGGAAGCAGAATAGGCTAGGCCCACCATGGCCAGGCTCACCCAGCAATCGGGCAGAGAACCGGTTGCTAAAAATTTTGAATGCCACCCCTGAGCGAGGATCCGTCATAAGTCACTTCTTTCAGTGCGTTGCTAAATGCATGGCTGCAAGTCGAGGACTACCTGTAAATGAATGGTTGTAAGTTGAGGACTTTCCAATCTGCTGCCAATAACCTGTTCTCTGTTCTACCAACTGAATTTTTCCTTCCCTGGGGAGACTTTCCCTGCACACACGATTCTGCAATCTGTCATTTCTCTACTTTGGCCCTATTATGATTGATAGGTGATTCACTCCTCCCCTCTTACGCGCACGCCTACAATACAGCCGCCTCCACTGAGCACAAGCTGGTTACTTCTGCCACTCCTCTGCGGCAGACACCGGCAGGCGATGGGAGGGGATATTGGGCTGCTTCGCTTCTTCCGATGGAGGCCGGGAAAGCAGAAAGGAGTAATGATAACCCTTGATATAATCTTCCTGAGAGGCAGGGAGGTCCGTGGGGACATTGCCGAGGTTGGAACGCATGTATGTGGAGAGCTGGGGGATAGCCGAGGAACAGCTGGCTGTGGGGGAGGCTCGCTCCGACTTCACACTGATTTGGGTGTGCAAGGAAGGGGAGGCGGGAACGAGAGACGCCTGGTCACAAATCCGACTTGCTGTTCTGTAAGGAAAAGAGTGCAGAGAAGAGCAATAAAGGTGATTAGGGGACTGGAGGCTGAAACATAGGAAGAACGGTTGCAGGAACCGGGTATGTCTAGTTTAATGAAAAGAAGGACTAGGGGAGATGTGATAGCAGCCTTCCAATATCTCAGGGGTTGCCACAAAGAAGAGGGAGTCCAGCTATTCTCCAAGGCACCTGAAGGCAGGACAAGCAGCAATGGGTGGAAACTAATCAAAGAGTGAAGCAAACTGGAATTAAGGAGAAACTTCCTAACAGTGAGGACGGAACAGACGCCTCCTGCAGCACCCTGCTGGCCAAAATGGGGCACCAGGGGGCCATGTGCGCCCCCGCACCTCGTTTTTGGTCTCCCAGTCTCCATCAGCACTCTGCCGGCCAAAAATGGCCCATGCAGAGCAGTGGTAGGATTCAAAATTACTACCGGTTCTACGGGCGTGGCGTGGCTTGCTGGGCGTGGCAGGGAAAGGATACTGCAAAATCCCCAATCCTTCCCGATCATCTGGGACTCGGGGGGCAGAGAATAGATGGGGACAGGGCCAGCCAGAGGTGGTATTTACTGGTTCTCCGAACTACTCTACATACCCTACATGGCTTAGGACCTGGATATCTACGGCAGTGTTTCTCAACCTTGGCAACTTGAAGATGTCCGGACTTCAACTCCCAGAATTCCCCAGCCAGCATTCGCTGGCTGGGGAATTCTGGGAGTTGAAGTCCGGACATCTTCAAGTTGCCAAGGTTGAGAAACACTGATCTATGGGACCGCCTCCTGCCACATACCTCCCAACGACCCATAAGATCTCACAGGCTGGGCCTCCTTCGGGTACCGTCGACCGGGCAATGCCGGTTGGCGACTACTCGGGGGAGGGCTTTCTCTGTAGCTGCTCCGACCCTGTGGAACGATCTACCCGCAGAGATCCGGACCCTTACCACTCTCTCGGCCTTCCGGAAAGCCATTAAAACCTGCCTGTTCCGGCAGGCCTGGGGCTGTTGACCCTAAAATACGGTCCAGCCCCATTTAGAATGGAATGTATGGTGTGTTGTTTTTGCAAATCTATCTTTTCTTTCTCCCTGTGTTTTATTTTTGATTTTATTCCTGTATTGTAAGCCGCCCGGAGTCCTATGGGATTGGGCGGCATATAAATGTTATTAAACTCTAAACTCTAACTCTAACCGAGGTGGCGCAGTGGTTAAATGCAGCACTGCAGGCTACTTCAGCTGACTGCCGTTCGGCTGTTCAAATCTCACCGGCTCAGGGTTGACTCAGCCTTCCATCCTTCCGAGGTGGGTAAAATGAGGACCTGGATTGTTGTTGGGGGCAATATGCTGACTCTGTAAACCGCTTAGAGAGGGCTGGAAGCCCTATGAAGCGGTATATAAGTCTAACTGCTACTCTACTCATAATTTCCGCTACCGGCTTTCCAGAACTGGTCAGAACCTGCTGAAAACCACCTCTGGTGCGGAGGGCTTGAGTTTGACACCCTTGCTCTAAAAAGCACCTTTATCATTTATCATCTAAGAAGTCCAGTTGCCTCCTGAAAAAGCAGCTTTCGGACAACCATGCCCTGGACGACTGAGAATCTCTACAAGTCTTTTCAGTTTTGTATCACAATCAGATTCCAGCTTTTGGGGGAGGCAGGAATTGCTCATTGTGGATACTGAATGTGGCCGCAAGATGGCAGCAAGATCTTGCGAATGACTGTTCATCTGGCTTTGCATCCAATTTATTGGAGAAATAAATCATGGATGTTTTTTTTAAGAACTTCTTGTCCCTTTAGCCTCAGGAAGTGTCCAAGATTCTCCTCCTCTAAACAGGAAAAAAAACACCTGGATTTCAGATTATTTACTAATCACAGTCTTGGAATGAGCCAGGCGTAAAAGAGGAGGGTTGGATTAGAACCCAGAGCAAGTAGCAAATGCTTCAGAGCCATTGCTTCCATTCCTGGATAACATTCAGCCTTTTTGTCAATAACTTGGACGGAGGAATTGAGGAGATGCTTAATGAATTTTTACCAGAGACATAGAGCTGAAAGAGGTTTAGATCAGTGTTTCTCAACTTTAAGATATGTGGACTTCAACTCCCAGAATTCTCCTGCCAGGGTATATTAAAAGTTGCTAAGGTTGAAAAACGCTGGCATAAATGAAAGATTTAAAAAGATCTGAGAAGGAGACTGAATTTAATAGGGGGGCATTTATTAGAATGAAACGGAACGGATTTATTTATTTATTTTGCTGTAAGAAAAACGTAAACTACAGCATAGGATGGGGAAAACCTACCTTCACAGTAATACCTGTGAAAGAAAGTTGCATGCCCTTGTTTTTCTATTTTCTTAAAGCAGGGGAGGAATTACCAGGCTCTGATTCCTTGGAATGTGTTACCTATACACATTTTAGAGTTGATTCTTGTGTATATGTGAGAATGGAATTAAGAGTTCAAGTTATTGCACTTTTGGGTGCAGCCATTCAGCCAACGTTGAGTCTATCTAACAGTAATACCATGTGATCCAGCCCATCTTCCTTCCTTCCATTCCTACTTCCTTCCATCCCTCCTTCTTTCCTTTCATCCCCCCTCCTTCCTTCTTTCCCTCCTCCTTCCTTCCTTCCATCCCTCCGTCCTTCTTTCCTTCTGTCCCTCCTCCCTTCTTTCTTTCCATCCCTCCCTCCTTCCTTCTGTCCCTCCTCTCTCCATCCTTCATTCCTTCCTTCCCTCCTTCCTTCCTTCTGTCCCTCCTCCTTCCTTCCTTCCTTCCTTCCATCCCTCTGTCCTTCCTTCTGTCCCTCCTCTCTCCTTCCTTCCTTCCTTCCATCCCTCCATCCTTCCTTCTGTCCCTCCTCTCTCCTTCTTTCATTCCTTCCATCCCTCCCTCCTTCCTTTCTTCTGTCCCTCCTCCTTCCTTCCTTCCTTCCTTCCTTCCTTCCTTCCATCCCTCCCTCCTTCCTTCTGTCCCTCCTCTCTCCTTCCTTCATTCCTTCCATCCCTCCTTCCTTCCTTCCATCCCTCCTCCCTTCCTTCCTTCTTTCCTTCCATCCCTCCCTCCCTCCTTCCTTCCTTCCTTCCTTCCATCCATCCATCCATCCATCCATCCATCCCAGCAGCCTCAGGGAAACTGGGGCAGGGGCTGCTCTTTCCTCAGCACCCACTCCTTTTAACTGTTTGATGGCTGGAGTAAAGGAGCATTATCATTATTAATAGGAGCCTAGCAGTTCGAAAGCACATAAAAAAATGCAAGTAGAAAAATAGAGACCCCCTTTGGTGGGAAGGTAACAGCGTTCCAGGCTCCTTCGGCATTTAGCCATGCTGGCCACATGACCACGGAGACGTCTTCCGACAGTGCTGGCTCTTCGGCTTCGAAACGGAGATGAGCACCGCCCCCTAGAGTCGGGAACGACTAGCATGCATCTGCAAGGGGAACCTTTGTCTTTATTAGGAAACTTTTGCCGGGGCTCAGATTGCAAAATCCTGGGCGGGGGTGGGTGGGGGGGAGAGGGAGATGTCCACTGGCTAAGGCACTCCCCACTACCACGTCAGAAGAAACCCACCACCAGCCGCTGTTGTGTGGTTGGAAAAACTGCCTTGAATCTGCCGTTGAAAGAAACCAAAATATACAGCATACTTCAAATCTACTGTTGAACTGTACCAAAGTTGATGAACTGTTTATCTGCGAAGGATTGTATTGTATTGTATTGTATTGTATTTGGTTTATTTGTATGCCGCCCTTCTCCAGGAGGGACTCAGGGGGGCAAACAACTCAGGGGGGAAAGGGAACATAAACAACAGTACACATAATTAAAATACACGAAAATCACACAGCCATACCAGTCGAGAGGGGAGGGGAACTCATCAACCCCAGGCCTGCCGGCACAGCCAGGTTTTGACGGCTTCCCGGAAGGCCTGGAGAGAGGTGAGGGTCCGCATCTCCGCGGGGAGTTCGTTCCAAAGGGATGGAGCTGCCACAGAGAAGGCCCTCCCCCGGGTAGTAGCCAGATGGCATTGGCTGGTGAACGGAACCCGGAGGAGGCCTAATCTGTGGGATCTAACGGATCTTTGGGAGGTAATTGGCAGCAGGCGGTCTCTCAAGGATAAGATTGAGAATGTAGGTGGCTGAATTTAGCCAAGCAATTGCCTATCTACTAAACCATACAGGCCCAAAACATGGGGCAGTTTTGCAACTTAATTCAGGAGGAAGCTCCTGAAGCCTCCAGAGGGCCTCCGGGGGGGTCGCGGTGGAGGGGGGGCAGAAGGGACTGTTTCCAAGAAAGCTGCTGGAGCCTGGGGAGGGCGAAAAAAGGACGTCAAAAAGCCAGGAGGAGGGGGGTCGCACACACAGCATTATGGGTGTGAGCATGCCCACGCACAACCCCCCTCTGCTCCCCCCTCCACTTTTGGCCTGTGATCCAAAAAAGGTTAGCCATCACTGAAATAGGCTGACATGTCAGTTGAGCATGTGGTATGGATTTAGGCTCAAAGGGGTTTCCATGCAATTGTTGGTCACTTTTAAAAGGTCAAGGTTCCCCTCGCACATATGTGCTACGCATTCCCAATTCTAGGAAGATGCCTCCGTGGTCATGTGGCCGGCATGACTAAAGGCTGAAGGCCCACAGAACGCTGTTACCTTCCCACCCAAGTGGTCCCTATTTTTCTACTTGCATTTTTTTTTTACGTGCTTTCAAACTGCTAGGTTGGCAGAAGCTGGGACAAGTCACGGGAGCTCACTCCGTTACGCGGCGCTAGGGATTCGAACCTCCGACCTTTCTGATTGACAAGCTCAGCGTTTTAGCCGCTGAGCCATTGTGGCTTTTTTTTGTTACCCTTGGCAACGTGGCAATTCTTACCCCGGCATTGAATATTCTCGGTGTTGCCAAGCCGCCGTGGTGTTTCCTTGGAAGCCGAAGGAGTGTGGCGTGCTTTCCCCCAAAGTATATTCTGAAAGTCAAACAATGGGAAAAGAAGAAGCAGTTTAAAGGGACAAAGTTTAAAGAATAGAACAAAAAAACAAGATTTCACAGCTCCACTGAAGTGGTTCATTGTCTTTATAACACGCTTGGAAGTTCTCAGAGATGACTACAGGTAGTCCTCGAATTACGACCCTTCATTTAATGGTCGCAATTCATAGTTTCCATGGTGTTTTAAAAATGTATGACCAGTCCTCGCACGTATGACTGTTGCAGCCTTCTCGTGGTCACATAACCAATATTTGGGCTCTCGGCAACCGGCATATAATTTATGACAGCATCCTGGGATCATTTGATTGCCATTTGTGAGTTTCTGACAAGCAAAATCAATGGAGAAGCCAGATTCATTTAATGACCACACAATGAACTTAATGATCACAGTGGTTCGCTTAATGACCACATCAACGAAAGGTTGAAAAAAAAACTGGGTGCAAGCCACGTAACAACTGCATCGCTTAGCGACGGAAGACATTTTGGTCCCCCATTGTGGTCGTAAGCCAAGGACTACCTGAAAACAAATATCTCTTACTGTAGATCCAAATTCCCTGCTATATAGAGTTAAAGCATGGCATTCGAGGACTGAAGGGGCCTTGGAGATCTTCTAAGGCCGGTTTTTCTCAACCTTGGCCACTCTTAAGATATGTGGACTTCAACTCCCAGAATTCCTCAACGCTGGCTGGGGAATTCTGAGAGTTGAAGTCCACATATCTTAAAGAGTGGCCAAGGTTGAGAAACACTGGTCTAGATCAGATCAATCTCCTGTCCTGGACTGACGGAGAGAGCCAAGGAGATGATTTTGGAAAAGCCAAGTAGCAATTGAATAAAATATGATTTAATTCAATTCAAGCCTTTATTGTCAGAGTACAAGAATACGTACAATGAGATTGGCTGAACCTCCCTTTCTGCAAACCCCCCAACACAATACAACTCACAGTGAAAGACAAAATAATAATAATAATCCCCAGCCCAATGAATCCTGCTAACAAACATCCAGTCCTATTGCACCAAGTCAACTTTTTCCCCCCATTCAAGGTCTTTTTTCTTAATTTTTGAATACAAATAATACATATTATAGGAACAAAGAGTTGTGTGGGTCTTTTCTTTTACTTTCTCCCAATTACATAGTCCCTTTTACATCATAGTTTTGTTTTCACTTTCAGCCAAATTATTCTCTTCCACTGTTTTTCATCTTTATATTTATTTTTTTCTTAATACATCAGCAATATCTTCAATTGCCCCTTCAAAGTTACACCAAAATTCCCTTTCTTATTTTCTCCATTGGCATATTTTGCTATAAACAGCATACGTCCTCTAATTCGACTTAAGCACAGAGAGCATTTCTTTCAAGTTTTTTTTTCTACCATTAACAATATACGGTCATTTCTTTGTTTCTTAATTAGTTACGTAACAATAACAATCTTACTACTATTATCTTTAGTCTGCTAATAATTGAATTGAATTTGAATTGAATTTATTTCATTTATATGCCGCCCTTTTCCCCGAAGGGGACTCAGGGCAGCTCACAATCCAAGTCAAGGGAAGGGGTACAGATAAGGAATAAAAAGACGAACCGAACAATACACAATTTAAAAGCACACAACAACCATACCATTCGAGAGGGGGGGCAAAAGCTCTTTAGCCCCAGGCCTGTCAGAACAGCCAGGTTTTAAGGGCTTTGCGGAAGGCCTGGAGGGTGGTGAGGGTTCGAATCTCCACGGGAAGCTCGTTCCAGAGGGTCGGAGCAGCCACAGAGAAGGCCCTCCTCCGGGTGGTCACCAGTCGGCATTGGCCGGCGGATGGAATTCGGAGGAGGCCTAGTCTGTGGGATCTAATTGGTCTATTGGAGGTAATTGGCAGCAGGCGGTCTCTCAAGTACCCAGGTCCAATACCATGAAGGGCTTTATAAGTGAAGACTAGCACCTTGAAGCGTATCCGAAGACCAATAGGCAGCCAGTGCAGCTCGCGGAGAATAGGTGTTACGTGGGTGAACCGAGGTGCACCCACGATCGCTCGCGCGGCTGCATTCTGGACAAGCTGAAGTCTCCGAATGCTCTTCAAGGGCTGCCCCATGTAGAGCACATTGCAGTAGTCCAGTCTTGAGGTCACAAGGGTAATATAACTCTTTTTTTCCTGTTCTTCCTCTTTTAACCATTTTCTCTTGGGCTCCCAAAAAACCGCGTTTTAATTCTTTCCCTTCTTTTCTCCCCCTTTCCCCTAACTCCGGGATGGCGAACCCATGGCACGCGTGCCACAAGTGGCACGCGGAGCCGTTTGTCAGGGCACACGAGGCGTTGCCCTGTCAGCTGGCCAGCGCGCATGCACACAATGGCTACCCGAGTGCAGCCTTTTTAAAAGCCATTTTTCGCCCTCCCCAGGCTCCAGAGGCTTTATAGGAGCCTGGGGAGGGCGAAAAGAGTTTCCCCCACGGAGGCTTCAGGAGCTTCCCTGATGCCCCCAAGCGCAAAAAAACAGCCCTATGGGCAAACTGGAAGTTCGGGAATGGACTTCCGGTTTGCCTGTAGGGCCAGTTTAAACCCTCCGGAGCCTTCAGGGACCTTCAGGAGGCTTCCCTGAAGCCTCCGGAGAACTAAAAACCTCTGGTTTTTACTTCCGGTTTGCTCGTAGGGTCGTTTTTTTGCTCTCCGGAGACTTCAGGGAAGCCTCCTGAAGGTCCCTGAAGCCTCCAGAGGTCCTCCGGGGGGGGGGGGGAGGCTTCATCCTCCCCAGGCTCCTATAAAGCCTCTGTAGCCTGGGGAGGGCGAAAGAAGCATGCAAAAAATGGGGGGGGTGTCGCGCCTCTCATGCGTGCATGTGCCCGAGGTATGCGCCGCGCATTGCATTATGGGTGTGGCACGCCCACGCATGTCCCCCTGCGCTCCCCTCCCTTATGGCACGCAAGCCAAAAAAGTTTGCCATCACTGTCCTAACTTCTTCTCTTTCTTTTCCCTATTTTTGTGTTCCATGTGACCTGATTGCCCGTCATGCGAGTCAATCGTACTATGTTGTTGTAGAGTTATTTTTCATTCCGGAGTCTGGTCTGGCGAGGCTCCTATATCTCCTTCCAGATGGTAGGAGAATAAAGACCAAGACCAGGGTGTGAGTCGCCCCTGAGGATTTTCCTCATTCTTCTAAGGTAGCGAGTCCTAGCTATTATGTCGCCTAGTGGCATCTAGTGTTTTGTGCTTTAAATCCAGGACTGAGAGCAAATGGGAGGAGTTTGTTTCCTGAACTTGGCCTACCTCAAAGGGCTGTCAACAACGATCCTCAGACCATCCCAGACAAATGACTCTTCAACCTCTAGTGACGGGGCACCCAAGAAACAGACACAGTGTCAGGCCTGCCACCATCTTTTCTTTTGGATCTTTGGCCTGCCACACTTTCTATTATTCTACTATGCATTTTCTATTGTGGGAAAAATGGGAGGGGGGATTGTACGGCATGAGATGCGATGTAGCCATAACAACATTCTTTCTAGAAAGCCAAGGTCATCCTGTGTCTTGGCACCTCTGCACCTGACCGGAACTGGATGGGTGGAAGCTGCCAGCATGGCAGTGGGAGATTGGACCATGTGATGGGCTGGTGGGTGTGGGGGCAAGATCTTGAACTTTCAACTGGGTGGGGAAAACCAGGAAGCTTTCGGATTCGGGTTTTCCCGGAAGTGCCAACATGGCTCTCTTCATAAATTGGAACTTTGAGCAATACTTTGCCTTGGATTCTGATTTACTTTTGGATGCTATTTGGAATGGTGACACACTGCTTTACAGCTACCACTGAGCCATGGTGACGCAGTAGTTAGACTGCAATATTGCAGACTAATTCTGCTGTCTGCCGACTGCCAGAAGTTCGAGTCTTACCAGGCTCAAGGTTGACTCAGCCTTCCATCCTTCCGAGGTCGGTAAAGTGAGGAGCCTGATTGTTGGCGCCAATAGGCTGACTCTGTAAACCGCTTAGAGAGGGCTATGAAGCACTGTGAAGTGGTATATAAGTCTAAAAGAGCCAAGGTAGCGCAGTGGTTAAATGCAGCACTGCAGGCTACTGCTAGATCAGCAGGTCAGCGGTTCAAATCTCACCGGCTCAGGGTTGACTCAGCCTTCCATCCTTCCGAGGTGGGTAAAATGAGGACCCAGATTGTTGGGGGCAATATGCTGACTCTTTGTAAACCGCTTAGAGAGGCCTGAAAGGCCTATGAAGCGGTATATGTCTACTGCTATTGCTATTGCTATTGCTATTGCTATTGTCTAAGTTAGGAGTGTCAAACTCAAGGCCCGTGGGTAGGTTATGGCACGGATATGGCACAAGGGGTGGTTAGATCTGGCCCAGAGAGCCACTCTAGAGTGGTCCTCAGTGCCTCTGCTAGCGAAAATGGGCTCCCGAGCTCGCGCGGCCCTTCCAAGCTCTGTTTTCAGTGGCAGAGGGTTGCAGGAGGCCATCCCCGCCGAAAACAGAGCACTGGAGACCGTTTTCGCTGGCAGAGCACCACAGGTGCCAACACAAATGGCCAAGCCCATTTCCCCCCCCCCCCCGAGATAAACCACAACCCTGATGTGGTCCTCAATGAAATCAAGTTTGACACCCCTGCTCTAAGTGCTATTGCTACCAGGGTTAGGACAATTGTCAAAGGACTTAGAAACTTAAGCAAACGTAAGTGCCAGAAGATCATTAGGATTGGCTTCGGAGATGATGAGATGAGGTCCTTTATTCACACCCGGAAACCCTGCGTGGACCATACCTGATGGGGTGGAAGAGAGGAAGGGGTATCCTGGTAGTCCACGTCCAGGGAGACCTCCAGCGGGCAATACAGGACTCTGAAGCCCAGGATACAGTGGGCGCTGTGGGGAAAGAGAATCAGGTTCAAATCACCTCCTGTAATGTTTTTCCATCTACTGCACCAACCCATCAAATGTTCTTTTCAACAGAGGACAGTATCCACAGCACAGAGGTTGAACTGTGGAGTTGTTGGCGTCCTGCCAGCGGCCAGCATGAGCTGGCAGCAGATTCCGACAGTGAGGAGGTTGGAGAGGAACCTGGGCCAGTCCTGGCGTCTGGGGAAGCTTCTGATGAGGGCTCTGTGTCGGAGGAAGAGAGGGGACTAGGGCCATATGCCAGTTATCAGCTGCCTTCAGAGTCAGACAGCAGTGAGGCAGACGAACAGCTGGAGCCTGTTCCCAGTGTGCACATGCGCAGAGTGTCCAGACGAAGGGAACAGCTAAAGAACACGGGGCGACTTGGGAGTAAGGCCACAGGTAGACGATGAATGGCTCCTCCCAGAGGAAATAAAAGAGGAGCAAAAGGGGAGTGGAGTTTGCAGGAGATAATTAGTTTGCTTAATTGGTTTGTGATTTTCCCAGACTCCCTGCCAGGTTTTGCAGATATCGGCCTGTCAGCTCTCCAAGCCAGATAAGGTCTGTGACTGTAAATCCTCCCTTGAAAGACTTTGCTGGATATGAATGAGCAGAATTCACAGTCAATTAATAAAAGGAATTTGTTGGGACAAGGAGTTTGCTTCATGTTCTTGGGAAGCCTCGGTCAGAACACTGACTTTGGTTGTTTCCTTGCAGGCGTTTCATTACCTAACTAGGTAACATCATCAGTGTCAGGGAGTACAGGGTTTGCTCCCTGTTTATAGATTATCAGTTTGCTTTATCAATCTTGGCAGGGATTGATATGGCATTTTTGTTCAAAGTTTTATCAATACACGTTTGTGTATCAGTACAGGCCGCCTTTTTAAAAAAAAATTTATTTTATTTTAATTGAACAAAAACACAAAAAAAGAATCATCCTTCATTACATCTTGTAGAAAGCGTGTCGATTGGTTACAGATAACTTTCGTGCATTTCTTCCACAGTCATTACTTATAGTTCATATTAGATTATACACTTTAAGTTATACACTTTCTCTTTTCACTTCCGGAGCATCCCGATTTCATCAGCCTATGGTTTGCCTGTTTACCGCAGGCTTGAAGCACTTCCCTTGGCTCTATCAGTGATTTTGTGATATCCCTGAGACCAGCAAGGCTTTGTCTTCCCGATCACCATCTCTACGGGACAGTTTAGGTCCATTGGCCCAGCGGCAAAAGTGTCAACAGCTGTCTCAGAGTATCGAGACCGCATGTTGTAACATCGCGACGTGGCTCCTCCAACCACACCAGTACAGGCCGCCTTTTGTGGCCTGTCGACCGCGGTCCCTCCAGCAACCGACTCAGAGGAGGAGGAAGCGTGGGAGTCAGGGTCACCATCAAGGCAACCTGAGAGCTCCGAAGGGGAAGAGGGAATGGAGCTTGCAGGGAGAGACAGAGGAAGAGCCTGGGCCATCCGTCAACCTGCAGATGGAGAGTCAACAGCGCCCAGGTCAGGAAGTGGCTGATGAGGAACACCTGAGTCCAGTGCCTGATGCGTGGATGCGCAGAAGACAGAGGAGAGGAGAGCAGTGGAAATCCATGGGCCGATCCTTGGGATGGAAGAGCCACCGCTGCTAGTAAAACCCCACCCACTCTGGGGATAAAAGGCAGGCGGGGTAGGTGGGGAGATAAATAGATGTGGCAGACAACTATTCATCTCCCTGCCAGATGGACTTGTTAGCCTGTGGCGAGAGAGAAACTTTTTGCCGGGGCTGCTGGCACTCCTAATAAAGGAATCTTTGAGTTAACTTCAGAGGATTTGTCTGTTTGGGGAGCTGGGTAAGAACGCCGTCCTTGACTTACGACGGTAATTGAGTCCAGAATTACAATTCTAGTTGTGTTCATTAGGCGGGTCAGCACATAACCGTGTCTGATTTTATGACTTTTTTTTAGCAGTAGTTACTAAGCGAAGATTGTGGTTGACAAGCAAAGGTTGCTATCTTTAAACAAATCCTTTATACCAGTGGGTCTCAATAGGGAGCAGTAGGTTGACTCTGTCAAACGCTTTGAGCGGACTGCAAAGCACTATGAAACCGTATATAAGTCTAAGTGCTATTGCCATCTATCCCCCAAAGCAGAAGGATATTGTTGAGTTACTTACAGTGGATGCTAGATTGTTCCTGCTTGCAGAAAGCTGTCCTTCCACCCGACGGGAGTCAGCCCCCAGATAGAGCGGAGGAGGCGTTTTGCTCGACAACACACGGCTGAGGTTGCTATGGGAGAAGATCGAGTACCCGATACCTGCAGAGTCAGAAAAGAGATGAAGAGAATCCAGGCTGAAGACACAGCTCCTGATTACAGATTAACAGAGTTGGAAGGGACCTGTAGGTCATCTACTCCAACCCCCGCCCCCCCCCCAAAGCAGGAGACCCTACACCATTCCTGACAGATGGCAGTCCAGTCTCTTCTTGAAAGCTTCCAGTGATGAAGCTCCCACAACTTCCGAAGGCAACTTCTGTTCCATGGGTTGATTGTTCTCACTGTCAGAAAATTTCTCCTTATTTCTAGGTTGAATCTCTCCTTGTTCAGCTTCCATCCATTATTCCTTGTTTGGCCTTCGGGTGCTTTGGAAAATAGCTTGACCCCCTTCCTCCTCTCTGTGGCAGACCCTCAAATATTGGAAGACTGCTATCATGTCTCCCCTGGTCCTTCTCTTCACTAGCCATGCCCCGTTCCTGCAACCGTTCATCGTATGTTTTAGCCTCCAGTTCCCTAATCATCTTGGTTGCTCTTCTCTGCATTCTGGGCATTCTGGGAGTTGAAGTCCACAAGTCTTAAAATTGTCAAGATTGGACACCCCTGGGCTAAACAGACGCAGTTCCTTTAGGTCAGTGATGGCTAACCTTTGTCTAAAGGTGTCCCCAAACTGTGTGGACCCATGTTATTGTGTGCATGCGCCTGGCCACCCACCTGTGCATGCGCAAGCAACCCAACTAGCGCATGAGTGAGCATCCCCACCACCACATATAAGTGAGCGTCCCCCGCATGGAGGAAATTTTTCACCTTCCCCAGATTCCGAAGGCTTTCCTGAGTTATTTATTCAGTTCTGTATTAGGAGCAACGTGTCAGCACGGTGCCATATTTGCTGGCACAGCAGCCCTCGGCAAACCTCAGCTCCGGCGCGCATGCGTGTGCCAGCCAATTGATTTTCAGACTTCCGGGCGGGGAGGGGCATGGGAGACCGTTTTTGCCCTCCCTGGCTTCTGGAGCCTGGGGAAGGTGAAAAACAGCCCAACAGCCCCAACCAGAAGTTCGGGAACAAACTTCCAGTTTGCCCATTGGGCTGTTTTCCGCCCTCCCTAGGCTTCAGGAAAGCCTCCAGAGCAGTGGTGAGTTTCAAATGTTTTTTGAACCTACTCTGTGGGTGTGGCCTCTTTTGTGGGAGTGGCTTGCTGGCCATGTGACCTGGTGGGAGTGGCTTGCCGGCCATGTGTTTTCTTTCTCTCTCTCTCTCTCTCTCCTTCCTTTTGTCTCTGTCCCTTTTTCCTTTTTTTCTTTCATCTCTCTCACTTTTTCTTTCTTTTTTCTTTTTTCTTTATTTATTTCTTCCTTTCTTTCTCTTTCTCTCTCTGTGTGAGTCTGTGTATGTGTGTGTGTGTGTTGTGTGTGTGTGTGTGTGTGTGTGTGTGTGTGTGTGTGTGTCAGTGGTGGGTTTCAAATTTTTTTGGAACCTCTTCTGTAGGTGTGGCCTGCTTTCCGGGTCCACTGGTGGAACCTCTTCTAACCGGTTCAGTAGATTTGACGACTGGTTCTACCTAACTGGTGCAAACTGGTAGGAACCCACCTCTGCTCCAGAGCCTGGGGAAGGCAAGCAACTGTCCAACTGGAAGTTTGGGAACAAACTTTGTCCATTGGGCTGTTTTTCGCCTTCCCCAGGCTTCAGGAAAGCCTCGGAGCCTGGGGAGGGCGAAAAACAGGCCCAACTGGCCAACCGGAAGTTCATTCCCAAACTTCCGCTCCACCTGTTGGCCCTGTTTTTCGCCCTTTCTACGCTGCGGAGGCTTTCATGAAGATGCGGAGGACAAAAACAATCTCCCTCGGCCCTCCAGAAGGCTGAAGCTGAGGGCTGCCGTGCCAGCAAATATGGCTCTGTGCGGCATGTTGCTCCTAATAAATAACTGGATTTCTTTTGAAGCTTGGGTTGAGGCTCATGATTTAATTAGGGCATCCGTCGGAACCCTGCCACCCTCCCTCCAGGATTTATGAGTTGACACTACCTGTACTTGGTCGTAGGTTGAGGATTACCTGTATTGGAGAGATGGAACCCAAGAATTTCATCCAGGCTCTTATGGGAATGACATACCTGGTCCAAGGGTTGCTGGGGACCGCACCGAAGGGAAGGCTGGCTTGGGAACAGTTGGCTTGAACTGCTGGAGATGGCTCTGTTGAACAGGAGATTCACCTGAATTGCTTGCCCCACTCTCACCTCCGGAGGGGGGAGTTCCCATGGATGCCCCCTCGAGGCTAGACAGGGAAGCAGCCGACTGCAAGGAAGAGAGAACATCAAAAAGGATCAGGAGGGGAAAAAGTTGATTATATGGGTTCTTTTGCGCTAGAATGGAACGAGCTGGTTTGTTGAGAACATCCTGGGAAGATCTGATGAAAATCTCCTTCTATGTCCGGGGTGTCAGTGTTCTGAGTAACGCACCCATTGAAAGCATAACTCCGAGGCAGGTAGATTCCTCAAAGGATATGCTTATTGAATACATCCAGGGGTGGGCTGCTGGGGGGGTTCACAGGGGTTCGGCCGATCCTCTAGCTAGGATTCTGCCCAGTTCGGCAAACCCCCAAATGCCACCCCTGGCTGGCCACGCCCACCATGCCCCTCCCCTCCCAGGAGGCTCCACGCGGCCTGTTCATCATGCCAGGTAAGTGCAGGGCACACACAGAAGGGTCAGGGAGGCGGGAAAAAGGAACCGGAGGTTCCAGAATTCCGGAAATGGGCCTGGTGGAAGCAGTTTTCGTCCTCTCCGTAGCCTGGGGAGGGCAACAAACATCCCTCCCGCCATGGTGCAGGAAGCCAACTAGGCCATGCCTATCATGGCCACACCCACCCAGCAATGGGGCAGCGAACCCTTGCTGCAATTTTTGAAGCCCACCCCTGGATACATCATATAGGCACAGCCGGTAAAAACCAACTCTGACAGTTCCTGTTTTCCCCCCCTAATTAAACAAATCAAACTCCCCCCCTCCCCCAGGTGTCACTGGTCACATTGTCCAATGAAGATGGAAGGCAGGCTCTTCTCCTCTTTCAATGGCCACCTGTTTCAATGACCTTGGTTCTCACAGGAAAGCATTTTGTTTTGACTGGAGCCGGGCTATCTATTCCCCCCACCCTTCCCCCTCCCAGTTTGTGGCAACTATGAGGCAGCAAAAGATGGCTTCAGCCAAGTTCCCTTCAGAGTTGACAAGGGGTGACCAAATTGGACAACTTTAAGACTTGTGGACTTCCAACACCCAGAACCCTTTGTAATATGTAAAATGAAGTATAAGGTAAAGGTAAAGGTTCCCCTCGCACATATGTGCTAGTCGTTCCTGACTCTAGGGGGCGGTGCTCATCTCCGTTCCAAAGCCAAAGAGCCAGCGCTGTCCGAAGACGTCTCCGTGATTATGTGGGCGGCATGACTCAATGCCGAAGGAGCATGGAACACTACCTTCCCACTAAAGTGGTCCGTATTTTTCTATTTGCATTTTTGCATGTTTTCGAACTGCTAGGTTGGCAGAAGCTGGGACAAGTAACGGGAGCTCCATCCCACTCACTAGGGATTCGAACCGCCAAACTGCGGACCTTTCTGATCGACAAGCTCAGCGTCTTAGCCACCGTGTCAGAAATGCCACTTCACGCCTGCACTTCGCAATTGCTCAGGGCTAGTCAGCCATGGACCTTGGAGGAGGGTGGAAGGGAGAGTGGGCAGTCGGGGGGGGAAAGTGAAACTAATGGGAAGAAACATACCTCTCAAAGACGAGTCCTCAAGGCCGTTTTCCTGGGAGAAGAAAGAATGCAGCCGCAGGAGTGACTGCTTCAAAAACATCTCTTTTAAAACTGATTGGACGTGGGGGGAGACCAGGAATGGGAAGTGCTTGGGAGGGGAAAGTAATACCGAGGGATTTGGCCCATGAACTTCAGTTCTGGCTTTGCTGTATATCACTTGGCCTTTATCACTGCTAATATCACTGCTTTACTGTACTGTAGTCCAGTGTTTTTCAACCTTTTTTGTGCAAAGGCACACTTTTTTCATGAAAAAAATCACGAGGCACACCACCATTAGAAAATGTTAAAAAAATTTATCCTCGCTGCTCCGGTCCTCCGCGATTGTTGCTATGGGTGCACGCATGGGACGTCAGTGACGTCCCTGCGTGCACTACCTCCCGGCGGTCCCCGCGTTTTTAAAGTAAACGCGGGGCCGCAGGGACTTAATAGAGGCATCCCTGTGTCCCGAAAGCAACTTTCGGGACACAGAGATGTCCCGAGGCAAAAACACCCAGCGGGTGTTTTTCCCACGGCACACCTTACACTATGTCATGGCACACTAGTGTGCCGCGGCACAGTGGTTGAAAAACACTGCTGTAGTCCACTTGATCTCTAATACACTATGCCTTTCTCAACAAATGGGAGTCAGGGATGGTTCTTACTTAAAGGTGCATGTTGAGGCAGGGCTGACAGCGTGGATAAATACAGGCAGTCCTCGAGTTACGACCACAATTGGGCCCAACATTTACCGTATTTTTCGGAGTATAAGACGCACTTTCCCCCCTCAACTTTTGCATCTCATTTGGAAACCAAGGACCCAGAGTATGGAGGAAGAATGGAGAGGCCAATCAAGCACAGTAATCCCATGGTCATTGAACCAGTTTTTGGTGCTTTTGGCAAAAGTTGCTCTCATCAGAAAAGAGGACTTTGGACCACTGAGCAACAGGACTTTGGACCACTGTGCTTCATTAAGACCAGGGTCAACGCAGCCGTCTACCAGGAGATTTTGGAGCACTTCATGCTTCCTTCCGCAGACGAGCTTTATGGGGATGCTGACTTCATTTTCCAGCTGCCCACACTGCCAAAAGTACCAAAACCTGGTTCAATGACTGTGGGATTACTGTGCTTGATTGGCCAGCAAACTCGCCTGACCTGAACCCCATAGAGAATCTATGGGGCATTGCCAAGAGAAAGATGAGAGACATGAGACTGAACAATGCAGAAGAGCTGAAGGCCACTATTGAAGCATCCTGGTCTTCGATAACACCTCAGCAGTGCCACAGGCTGCTAGCTTCCATGCCACGCTGCATTGAGGCAGTAATTGCTGCAAAAGGGGCCCAAACCAAGTACTGAGTACATGTGCATTCTTATACTTTTCAGAGGTCCGATATTGTTCTATGTACAATCCTTGTTTTATTGATTGCATGTAATATTCCAATTTTCTGAGATGGTGGATTTGGGGTTTTCATGAGCTGTACACCATAATCATCACAATTATGACAAATCACGGCTTGAACTATCTTGCTTTGCATGTAATGAGTCTTATCTCATATATTAGTTTCACCTTTTAAGTTGTATTACTGAAATAAATGAACTTTTGCACGATATTCTAATTTTCCGAGTTTCACCTGTACACTGTACCTGTGCATTTCATTTTCTTGCCTAAATGTACAACCTTACTCTTGCTGAGTAAGAGTACCGATGAATCCAAAGAGCTCACATGGAAAAAGGTAGAAGTATCACGTATAAAAGTCTCGCATCTGTGCATGATACACATTTTTCATGTGACTTGCAACTTCTGGCAAGCAATTTCTCCCACTACCATCTGTTCTCTCTTTTACGGCTACCAATACATGCAGTTTAAAACATCCAGTTCTATTTCTACTTTGGAACTGGTGACTCAGTTGCAACATTTGGAAAAAAAAATAAAAAGTGAGCACATTTCTGGGCCAGCCTGCTGAAAGTCTGTTCCTATCTGGCTGGAAGCATTTTTCTGGAAGTTTTCCAAGCTACGTTTGGCACTGTTCCAACCCAAAAGGCTCAAAATAGTATCTAAATCCTTCCACTACTCAGTCAAAACAATCCTTTCCAAATGTTTAACAGTAGTTTGCATTCAACCCAGTGGTGGGTTTCAAAAATTGTTGGAACCTACCCTGTGGGTGTGGCCTCCTTTGTGGGAGTGGCTTGCCACCCATGTGACCGGATGGGAGTGGCTTGCCACCCATGTGACCGGAGATGAAATTATGAATTAGTACTTAGATCGGTCCAAGTAGCGATTCAGAAACTCTGGCATTGAAGCATGCAAGTCTTAAAGCTGTCAAGTTACAAGATCCTTGCTAGTGGTGGGTTTCAAAAATTTTTGGAACCTCTTCTGTAGGTGTGGTCTGCTTTCCGGGTCCACTGGTGGAACCTCTTCTAACCGGTTCGGTAGATTTGACGAACCGGTTCTACCGAATAGGTGCGAACTGGTAGGAACCCACCTCTGATTCAACCTATTTGGCCCAACTCTACTATATATATATTTATATTTTGAAAAGCATTTCGAAACCACCTTTAGAGGCAAATGAATGGAAAATTCATAGCAGGACCTGAACAGGTATTTAAGTTACTATAGATTTTAGGCCAAATTCCTGCAGTCTGCACCAAACAGTCCTTGCACTCAACTTCACATTGCATTGCGCCATTTCATCTTGTGTACACCCAGATGGTTTTCTTCTGTCATGTAGGCACAATCTCCTAATTCCTCTATCATCACTATGCTGTTGTGCAACTTTTGCTGACTTTGCTTAGTGCGGTTTTGTAGTGACTGAGTCACTTTATACCTCTTCAAAAACTTAGAAATGCCACCTTTGGTTAAGTTTCCACCAATGTTTCTCCTAATTTCTTCATAACTGTAGCCTTGTTCACTTAATAATACTATTTTACAGTGCTTTCTGGAAGACCGGTCAACTCTTTGCACCAGTGGTAGGTTTCAAAATTTTTCAGAACCTCTTCTGTAGGTGTGGCCTACTTTATGGGAGTGGCTTGGCAGCCATGTGACTAGGTGGGCCTGGCCAACTTGTAAAATGTGGTGAAACTCACTTAACAACGCTCTTGTTGGCTCAGGAACTCTGGCATTTGAAGCATGCAAGTCTTAAAGCTGTCAAGTTACAAGACCCTTGCACCCCTAACCTTTTAGAAAAAAACAACCCAGGGGTGTTCAAACTTGAGAGCTTTAAGACTTGTGGACTTCAACTCCCAGAATTCCTCCTCCAGTCATGTTGGCTCAGGAACTCTGGCATTGAAGTGGGCAAGTCTTAAAGCTGTCAAGTTATAAGATCCTCGCACCCCTAACCCTTTAGAAAAAAACCCCCAGGGGTGTTCAAACTTGACAGCTTTAAGACTTGTGGACTTCAACTCCCAGAATTCCACCTCTCGCTCTTCATCTTGATGATTTGCGGACGGGCAGGGGGAGGGAGCTGGAACCGGTTCTAAACGGCACTGTAGATTTGTGGAACCTCTTCTATAGAAGAGGTTAGAACTGGCAGGAACCCACCCATGCTTTGCATCATTACTTTTATTTTATTACGTTTTACAAGCTCACTAAATGAAAGAACATAACAAAAGCCAACCAACTTGAATGTCCTCCTCTCAGCTTCAATACATGACATCAATAACCGAATCCTACTGTGATCTCATTGTCTCATTGCCAAAACATGATGACACCTGATTGGCTCTCGAAACACTCATTGGCTACAATCAGATGAAGGAAAGCTACCAGATATCAACCTAAGCAAGTTGTGCTTCCTTTTTTCTGGTTATTTGGCTATAACTTTTCATCGAATACCGATAATTGAACAACTTTGTTGCATTACATTCTTGATTAAATTATCTTTCTATTGATATATAATTTTATGGTACTACTCCAGTGGTGGGATTCAAATAATTTAACAACTGGTTCTCTGCCCTAATGACCATCTGGGTAGGTGGGGCTCAGTGGTCATGTGACTGGGTGGACGTGGCCAACTCAAGGTCACTCAAGTCAATGGGCTCTTCGTCTTAGCTGTTACAATGTAATAAGGGTTAACCGGAGAGGCAGTTTCTGTAAGCAGGGCACTAAAGATTAGGCTAGAAACAACACCAGAATGTTTCCTTCCTTCCTGCCTTCCTTACAGGATTAGCCCTGTAAAGTGGAAAAAACAAAATGAGATTTCTTCCAACAACCAGTTCTCCAAACTGCTTAGAAAGTTACCAACCGGTTCTCCCGTATAGGTGCGAACTGGCTGAATCCCACCACTGTACTACTCCAAAAAAAGAAAAAAAAGAAGTGTTATTAGCCACCAAACCTCAAAAATACACTTTCCCCAAAAGGTTTCCACAATTTTGGCCACTACTGTACAACCATATTTGAGCCCAAAATTTCTGTTGCTAGCCTAGTGAACTTTGCCCCATTTTACAACCTTTCCTGCCACGGTTGTTACGTGAATCACTGGAGTTGTTAAGCTAGTTGCACAGTTGTTAAATGAATCTGGCTTCCCCCATTGACATTGTCCATCAGAAGGTCGCAAAAGGTGACGACAGGACCCTGGGGACACTGCAACCATCATCAATATGGGCCAGTTGCAAACATCTGAATTTGTGATCATGGAGATGCTGCAACAGTCATAAGTGGGAAACACGGTCATAAGTCACTTTTTTTCAATGATGTTGTAACTTCAGTCATTAAATGAACTGTTGTAACTGGAGGTAGGCTTTTTTTTCCCAATCCAAAGCAATACTCACACTAAGTTTTGGCCGGGCTAATCTAAGGTCCATTCCTTCATCAAGCTGCCTCAGTTTCTCAGCTGGGTCCAAAGCTTCTACAAGATCCATTTCTGCACCTTCAAAGCCCAAGCCTTTTCGTTTCAGGGTCTGCACAGATTTAAATATATATTAATAACATATATGTAAAAGCCAAACCAATATAATATCATTAAATGAAGCCAATCTGAACTGCAATTGAGTTACATGCCCAATTTGTGTTTGGCTTAGACAGTTGATTTTCGACGGACGACCGCAATTGAACCAGGAATTACAGCTGTAATTCAATGTAGTCATTAAGTGGGTCACCATATTACGACACCTGATTTTTATTATCTTTTATGCAGCGGTCATTAAGTAAATGTGGTGGTTGTTAAATAAATGCCGCAGTCATTAAGTTATGACTACCTCTATAGAAAGCACTTTTTAAGATTTACAGCATTCATTTCAACAGAATAACAGAGTTGGAAGGGACCTTGGAGGTCTTCTGGTCCAACCCCCTGCTCAGGCAGGAAATCCTATACCCTTTCAGACAAATGGCTGTCCAATCTATGTCACTGGTTTTGGTGGGAGTGGTTTTGAAGCAGTCTGTCACTAACACTGACAGGGCAAGCCACTAGAATATAAACTGAGAGCAAACCTCTCTCCCTACTAGCGCTGATGCTGTTACCTAGTATGGGTAATGAAGCGTCTGTAAGAAAATAACCAAACCAAGCTCAGAGATCACCCTCTTTTCAACTCTGAGCTGCAAATATTCTACTTGAATGGTCATTAAGCAAGGAGTATCTATTACAGCGGCTTTGCTTATCAAATCACAGGTCTGCATTTCTAACATAGAGGAGCTAAACGGCAGGGCAAATTATGCAAGAACAGCCCACGTATAGTTTGCCAACTTTAAAAGTGCAGACCTTAATACATCAAATTCAATATTTTAAAAAAGATGGATTTGATATTGATCGAAGAGAATATTTTTAGCTCAATAGCAATAGCAATAGCAGTTAGACTTATATACCGCTTCATAGGGCTTTCAGCCCTCTCTAAGCGGTTTACAGAGTCAGCATATCGCCCCCACAGTCTGGGTCCTTATTTCACCCACCTTGGAAGGATGGAAAGCTGAGTCAACCTTGAGCCGGTAAGATTAGAACCGCTGAACTGCAGATAACAGTCAGCTGAAGTGGCCTGCAGTACTGCACCCTAACCACTGCGCCACCTCGGCTCTATCCTCAGGCCGTTGACAATCTCTAAGGTTGGTTGTTGCCACTTATTTGTCAGTGATGACAGGAACAGCAATAGCACTTAGACTTATATACCGCTTCCAAGTCCTTTTACAGCCCTCTCTAAGCGGTTTGCAGAGTCAGCCTATTTCCCCCAACAATCTGGGTCCTCATTTTACCCACCTCGGAAGGATGGAAGGCTGAGTCAACCTTGAGCCTGGTGAGGATTGAACTGCTGCCAGTGAGCAGAATCAGCTTGCAATACTAGCATTCTAACCAGTGCGCCACCACACCTCTTACTGATGTTACCTGGTCACTCTGAAACACTCCCTACTAGCACTGGTGCCTAGTTTGGGTAATGAAACATCTACAAGAAAACAACTACGTTTAGAGAGCACCAAGGACCCCACAGATGGCTTCTAATGTCCCAAAATCCGATGAGCATTTTGAGGAAGCTGAGTTTCAGGAGCCTGTAGAGATTCTCAGTCATGGTTGTCCGAAAGGTGCTTTTTTTTTTTTCAAGAGCCAAATGGACTTCCTTGTTTTTTCTTTTGAAGACGTTTCGCTTCTCATCCAAGAAGCTTCTTCAGCTCTGACTGGATGGTGGGGAATGGAAGGATTTATATTCCTTGCAGACAGCTTGGTCATTTGCATCCTTTTACAGGGTGGTTGAAGCACTTGTGGGTTTATTTATGTCTTCTATTGGGTTTAATAGCAATAGCAATCGTTAGACTTATATACCGCTTCATAGGACTTTCAGCCCTCTCTAAGCGGTTTACAGAGTCAGCATATCGCCCGCAACAACAATCTGGGTCCTCATTTCCCCTCTTGACTTGTATGGCTGTATGACTCTTGTGTATTTTAATTACGTGTATTGTGTTTGTATCCCCTTTCCCCTTTTGAGTTGTTCGCCGCCCTGAGTCCCTCCCGGAGAAGGGCGGCATACAAATAAACTAAATCTTAAATCTTAAATTTTACCCACCTCGGAAGGATGGAAGGCTGAGTCAACCTTGAGCCTGGTGGGATTTGAACAGCCGAACTGCTGAACTGCAGTCAGCTGAAGTAGCCTGCAGTGCTGCATTTAACTACTGCGCCACCTCGGCTCTTATTTATCTATGTTATCTATTGGGACGCGGTGGCTCAGTGGCTAAGACGCTGAGCTTGTCGTTCAGAAAGGTTGGCAGGTCAACGGTTCAAATTTCTAAGCGCCGCGTAAGGGAGTGAGCTCCCGTTACTTGTCCCAGCTTCTGCCAACCTAGCAGTTCAAAAGCACGTAAAAACGCAAGTAGAAAAATAGGGACCACCTGTGGTGGGAAGGTAACAGCGTTCTGTGCGCCTTTAGTGTTTAGTCATGCCGGCCACATGACCATGGAAACGTATTCGGACAGCGCTGGCTCTTCGGCTTCGAAACGGAGATGAGCACCGCCCTCTAGAGTCGGGAACGACTAGCACATACGTGTGAGGGGAACCTTTTACCTTTACCTATGTCCTCAGGATTACCTGAGTGGTGTTTCTGGTTCCTGTAAGTGACCCTGAGGACACAGATAAACCTCCAAGTGGCCTCAAGGACTCTCTGAAAAGGATGCAAATGACCAGCTGTCTGCAAGGAGTATAAACCCTTCCATTCCCCACTATCCAGTCAGAGCTGAAGAAGCTTCTTGGATGAGAAGCGAAACACCTTCAAAAGTAAAAAAAAAAACATGGCCTCCTGAAAAAAAAACACGTTTGGGGCTGAATTTCAGGATCCTTCCCATGTTTTACCTCCAGAATATCTGAGTTGGTTCGGCTCTCGTGGGGCTCGCTGTACTCCGTATACTTCAAGAGAACCTTGTCCATGTCTGTGCTGGCGTACTGGAAGAGCCGGTTGGTGCTGTTGAAAATGATCAGGGCGATCTCACAGTCGCAAAGGACGCTCAACTCGTAGGCCTTTTTCATCAGCCCGAACTTCCTCTTGGTGAAGGTGACCTGAAAAAAAACAGCGGGAGAAACAAAACACAGGAAGTCCTCGACGTATGACCACAAGCTAGCCCCACATTTCTGTTGCTGAGCGACACACGCGTTAGGTGAGCTTGGCCGCTTTCCTGACCCTTCTTGGCAGAGCCGTTAAGTGAATCGCTGCAGCTCTTAAGTCAGTCACACAATTGTTGAGTGAATGTGGCTTCCTCTCCATTCCACTTCCTCTTCCGTCCACCAAGGCACACCCATACTACACCTGTCCTCCGCGAGGTGCACTGGCTTCCCATTGGTCTCCGAGCATGATTCAAGGTGCTGGTTATCACCTTTAAAGCCCTACATGGCCTAGGACCTGGATACCTGCGAGACCATCTTCTGCCACATACCTCCTTTAGACCAATAAGATCGCACAGGATGTGCCTTCTCCGGGTGCCTTCAGCGGGACAATGCTGGCTGGCGACACCTAGGAGTAGGGCCTTCTCTGTTGCTGCTCCGGCCCTATGGAATGAGCTGCCCCCAGAGATCCGGACCCTGCCCACCCTCATGGCCTTCCGCAAAGCTATTAAAACCTGGCTTTTCCGGCAGGCCTGGGGCCGTTGACCTCTTGATTCAGGTCCAGCCCCTCTCTGATTGGGTGTATGTTGTGCTTTTTCTTAACTTTGTTGTGTCTCATTGTTTAAATTCTTTTTAAAATAATTTTTCATTTCTGTAAGCCGCCCGGAGTCCTTCGGGATTGGGCGGCCTAGAAATTCAATAAATGAAATGACTTTGCTGGTCGGAAGGTCGCAAAAGGGGATC
This sequence comes from Thamnophis sirtalis, assembly GCF_051295495.1. Taxonomy (NCBI): domain Eukaryota; kingdom Metazoa; phylum Chordata; class Lepidosauria; order Squamata; family Natricidae; genus Thamnophis; species Thamnophis sirtalis. The sequence goes on along the minus strand of NW_028261381.1, from coordinate 168,286,324 downwards.
ACAGGACCCCCGGGACGCTGCAACCGTCATAAATATGAGTCAGTTGCCAAATGTCTGCATTTTGATCCCGTGACCATGGGGGTGCTACAACATCGTAACTGTGAAAAACAGACATAACCGTCACTTTTTTCAGTGCCCTTGTAACTTTGAACAGTCACTAAATGAACTATTGTAAGTCGAGGACTTCCTGTAGGAAGAGGGGCAGATTTGACCAACTTGCAACTGGGGGGGGACCAGGAACGTAAAACCTACAGAATCATCTGGCACTCTGTTTTCATTAACACAAAGGCTCTACTCCAGGGGTGTCAAACTCAAGGCCCGGGGGCCGGATCCAGCCGGTGAGGTGCTTAGATCTGGCCCGTGGGGCCACCCTGGAAACAGCACAGGACCAGCCCACGCTGCCTCTGCCAGTGAAAACAGAGCTCAGGAGGGCTACAGGTGGCCTTCCCAAGCGCCATTTTCACTGGCAAAGGGTTGCAGGATGCCATCACAGCCAAAAACGGAGCCATGCCCACCAGTAGTAGGATTCAAAAAAATTTACTCCTCATTCTGTGGGGGTGACTTGGTCGGTGTGTCATGGCTTGGTGGGCGTAACAGGGGAAGGATACCAAGGGTGGGTTCCAGCTGCTGCTACTGCCGGTTCGCTGAGGGACAAATTGTGCGCGCGCTTTGCCCGCGCTTGATGTGCACTACTAAAAAAAAAATGCTTCTGCGCAAGTGCAGAAGCAAAAAAACAAGATGGCGGCATCTATGGCGCTGCCGAGAGAACCAGTTTGGGGCGTGGCAGGCTGAGTTACTACCTATTCAGCCAAACCAGTCCGAACCGGTAGAAACCCACCTCTGAAGTATCCTGCAAAATCCCCATTCCCTCCTGATCAGCTGGGACTTGGGAGGCAGAGAATAGATGGGGGCGAGGCCAGCCAGAGGTGGTATTTACCGGTTTTCTAAACTACTCAAAATTTCCGCTACCGGTTCTCCAGAATTGGTCAGAACCTGCTGAATACTACCTCTGATGCCTCCCCTGGCCACACACCCCTGCCCCCCCCCAGGTCAAACACAACCCTGATGCAGCTTTCAATGAAATTGAGTTTGACACCCCAACTCTACTTCCTCCATAAGCCCTCCATAATGTTATTCAGGTCCTTCTTTCTCCCGCTCTTCCTTTGCTTCAAAAAGCTTTGGGCCTGCATTTCTCCGCCGTGCAGCTAAGCCAGGCTGCTGATGGTTGTTGACATAACTGTCATCTCTGCCAGGAGAAACTCTGATTCTCGAGTTAACTCCCAAAGACAAAATGACTCTGATAAATGTAGTTTGAGATATGTCTCATTTTATCCCCAAACAATCCTGGGAGAAAGCTGGGCTAAGAAAAAAAAGTATTACCCCAAGTCACTTAATTTTTGTGATTAAGTGGGTGGAGTTCCTTTAATAAGGGTAATGAGTCAGCAATTTTTAAAATCTTTTCCTTTCTGATAAAGCTCGTTTTTCTTCTTCTTTATCTTTCCTCTCTTCCCTTTTGGCTTTGCCCCTTTCCTTTTTTTCCTTCCTCCCTCTCTCCCCTTTCCTTCCCCTCTTTTCCTCCTCCCTTCCTTTCCGTTTTCCTCCTCCCTTCCTTTCTCTCTACCTTCCTTCCCTTTTTCCTCCTTCCTCCCTCCCTCCCCCTTCCCCTCTTTTCTTCCTCCCTCCCCCTTCCTTCCCCTTTTCCTCCCTTCCTTCCCTTCTTCTTTCCCTTCCCCTTTTCCTCCTTCTTCCCTTCCCATTTTCTTCCTTCCTTCCTTCCTTTTTCTCTCTTCCCCCTTTTCCCTCCTTCCTCCCTTCCCATTTTCTTCCTTCCCTTCCTCTCTCCCCTCCCTTTCCCTCTTTTCCTTCCTTCTTTCCTGCCTTCCTCCCCCTCCCCCTCTTTTCCTCCTTCCTTCCTCTCTTTACTTCATTTCCCCTTTTCTTCCTTCCCTATTTATTCCTCCCTTCCCCTCTTTCCTCGCTCCCTCCTTTCCTCTCCCTTCTTTAAGATAGTGGCCATCTAACAGCCACTTGATTTTTTAAATGGCTATTTCAATGTAAAAAAAAATTTTCTCCAGCTCCCAGCCACCTGTAGATTGGCTACAGATGATGGGAGCTGTAGTCCACCGCAGAAAAATCAGGCCAGAGGGCCGTCTGATCGCTAGTCTCCTTCTGCTTATGAGGCACTTACCTGCCTGTTTCGTTGGTCCACGATTCGGCTAATCTGTATCTTTTTTCGGCCCATTGCAGTCCGGGGCAGATGAAGGAACTTCCCTAAGATGGAGGGGGGAAAAGGGAGTTATTTGTGCATTCAGGAATTTTTACACGGGCAAAACCAGATTTGAAGCCAGAGTTGAATCTACTTCCAAACCAGCTTCATCATCACAGCTCCTATTTCTGTGAATCTGGAGATTTTTCACATTTTATGGAAATCCAAGGGATATTTTTAGCTGTTGCATGAACTACTGATCCTAAAAGGGGGTGGGGGGGAGAAAGGAGTCACGTAGCAACGGAGTCCATTTCAAATGACTTGAAAACCACGATTGCAAAGTTAGTCTGTAACCTGGGATTACTCCAGCTCTGGAGGCACCAGACCAATTGCTCCGACTCATTCTGAGACAACAAGCCTCAAAATCAACTACAGTCAGTTTTTCCATTCCTCTGCCATCCATAAAACATGATTTCTGGAAAATATGATAAGGCAACGAAACCTGAGACATTTTTGTTGGGCATGCTTCCAGGAAATTATAACAAGTGTAACACATACCCTGTTTCCCGAAAATAAGCCCTCCCCGGATAATAAGCCCAATCGGCTTTTGAACGCATGCGCTAAAATAAGCCCTCCCCCCCAAAATATTGCAACACACCAGCAGCCATGAGGTGACCACGCTTACCGCCTCCTGCACCTCAAAAATAAGACCTCCCCGAAAATAAGGCTGTGCTTATTTTTTTTAGGGGAGGGGCGTCAAATGAAAATAAGACCCTGTCTTATTTTGGGGAAAACACAGTATTTGGTTCTACACATCCTAACAGCAGCTAGGATCGCATATACACAATGTTGAAAAAACCCAGAAACTCCTGTAGATGATATTATAATCAAAAAATCCGGGAATGTGCAGAGACAGAGAGTTTAACCCTAAAAATTAAAGGAAAAGAAGATTTGGACTATTTCATAACATGGGAATTCTATTCTATAGATGGTTAAATGACAGATATTGAGGTTAGAGGAGAGGAAATAGGTGAAATATGGTTTATAGGAGAAAGAAAAACAGAAGAGTGAATATTTTTGGTGGTTATATAATTGATACTATAATGGAAAACAATATATGTTATAATAGGATGGATGTTATCGCATATTTGTCTATAAATTACCGCATATAATTGTATTCGTATATACAATTATAATGACAATGAGGGCGAGGGGAGGGGTTATGATGATGTTTATATGCTTGCATGTATGCTTGTATGTTAATACGTTCACTGCTCAACATAGGAAATGTATGATATAAAACAATAAAAATATTTCCAAAAAAATAATAAAGTTGCTGAGGTTGACAAAAAAAAACAAACCCATGATTTCAATGGGCTGCATTAAAATAGGTGAGTACATAAAGAAACTTTTAAAAAGTTTAGAAAGCTGGCAGTGACTCAGGCTCATGTTATCACCATAGGTAACCTTCCCAGCTCAATGGCGGGAGCTAGATTCGCTTCACAACTGCAATGATTCACTTAACAACTGCAACGATTCACTTAACAACTGCAACGATTCACTTAGCAACTGCAATGATTCACTTAACAACTGCAATTATTCACTTAACAACTGCAACGATTCATTTAACAACTGGGGCAAAACTTACCTAACTGTCTTGTTTAGCAATGGAAATATTGGGCTCAACTGTGGTCATAAGTAGAGGGCTACCTGCATATTATAAATATTACTATGCAGGTAGTCCTTGACAGTTCGCTTAGTGACCATTCGAAGTTACGACAGCACTGAAAAAAGTTACATACGTCCGTTTTCACAGTTACGCCCTTTGCAGTGTCCTCACAATCACACGATCGAAATTCGGGTGCTTGGCAACTGGTGCCTATTTATGACTGTGATCCCCTCTTATGACCTTCCGACAAGCAAAGCCCATGGGCAAGCCGGATTCACTTAACAACCGGCTTAGTAAACTATCAACTGCAGTGATTTGCTTAGCAATGGAGGCAAGAAAGGTTGTAAAATGGAACAAAACCCATTTAACGAACGTCTCCGTGAACAACAGGTATCCTGGGCTCAATGGTGGTCGTAAATTGAGGACTACCTGCATTACACTGAGAATCCAGCCCTAAGGGCATCATGGAGAATCCGAAATCGGCTCTTGTCCGTTTCGAGGACTTTTCCATTCACATTGGTGGATTCCAAGCGCTGGTGCGTTTTCATTTCCCTGCCCTGCTGTTTTGCTCTCTTATCTTCGGCGTCTTAAGCATCTCGGATTATATTTAGCTGATCAGAACTAATTTTAAAAGAGATGGAAGGAAACGGTGACCAACTTCCCATGACCCCAGCGTGGAGGGCTCAATGTGTCATCACCCACGCAGGGCACCAAAAGGTGCACTCAAGAGAGACGTTGATCCGAGGACCGTGATGGGAAGGGGAAACTGAAAAAAAAAATTTCCCATGGGGAAGCCCCCCCCCCCCCAGCCTATTCCCAGACAGAAAACATTTAATTTGCAAAAGGCAACCATCTCAGTTCTTTAGAAGCAGTCACAGTAATTTACAGACAGGGCACCAGTTGGAAACTGAGGCAGACTAGAGAACTGGCAACAAGGACCAACAATTTCATGCTGGAACAGTTTTCTGCTGCCTCAGAGATGGAAAACACTGCGTATGTGTTTGTGTCTTTTTTTTTATATACACTCCCTCCGCCTTCCGCAACGTCTTGCTTATTTTTTTTTATTTTAGTTTTTAAAAAATCTCTTTTTTTTTCTTTTGTAGTTTTGTATTTTAACTTTTTGAATAACTATAAAAAGTTTTGACAGCAAAAACGAACTACAGGTAGTCCTCGGCTTTGTAACATTTCGTTTAGTGACCCTTCAAAGCTACAATGGCACTGAAAAAAAAGGGATTTATTTACACTTACAACCGCTTCCGTGTCCCCATGGGTCATGTGATCCCTTTTTATAACCTTCTGGCAAGCGAAGTCCATGGGGAAGAAAAAGATTTACTTAATAACGGTGTTACTAACTTAACAACTGCAATGATTCACTTAACAACGGTGGCAAGAAAGGTTGCAAAACATGTGGCATGGCTTGGTGGGTGTGGCTTGGTGAGGATGGTAGGGGAAGGATACTGCAAAATCCCCATTTCCTCCCGATCGGCTGGGACTTGGGAGGCAGAGAATAGATGGGGGCGGGGCCAGCCAGAGGTGGCATTTGCTGGTTCTCCAAACTACTCAAAATTTCCACTACCGCTTCTCCAGAACTGGTTAGAACCTGGTGAATCCCACCTCTGGCCTGTATCCCACAGATGGGACTTTGCTTGTTTGCGCAGCCTGGTTTCTGGCATGTTGCGGCACCATGCCGGTCCACAAACCACAGGTTGGGAGCCCCTGTTTTAATCAACAGAGTTAAAACTTTGCTGGCCAATGTTCTAAGCTTGGAAAAAAATGGATCAGCTTGGGTTTCATTAGGTTTGTTTTAAGGGGTGAGTTTAATGTTATTTATTTATATATTAGATAATTATCTCACCTTTATTACTTTGCATACGTAATACAAAGTAATACAAAATACTCAAAGCAGTGAAGGTACATGATACAAGTAATCCTCAACTTACAACAATTCATTTAGCAACCATTTGAAGTTACAATGGCACTGAAAAAAGTGACATATATGATAGTTTTTCACATTTATGACCATTGCAGCATCCTCTTTGTAACACGATCAAAATTCCATATTATATGTCAAGTTTATAAGAGTTATGCTACAATTTTCTTTTTCTTTTTAAATATGACTTCCTTCCTGCCTGCCTGCCTGCCTGCCAGTGGTGGGTTTCAAAAATTGTTCGAACCTACTCTGTGGGTGTGGCCTCCTTTGTGGGAGTGGCTTGCCACCCATGTGACCGGATGGGAGTGGCTTGCCGCCCATGTGACCGGATATGAAGGTGCCGACGACACTTGTCAGAACCACCTTAAATTACCTCACACACAGCCCTGGCATGCATAAGAATATGATGTCAACTTGTTTTTTAAAAGGCGCCTTTGGTTTGCGTTAAAACAACTTCAACACACGCAATGTTCTGATTGCACCACAAACGCAGCAGTCATCCTTACCTTTCACAGAGGCCCTGAGTTTTATAAATATGAGCATGATAGTGTAGAATAATCATATCCAAAGACCAGTGGTGGGTTTCAAAAAAATTTAGAACCTCTTCTGTAGGTGTGGCCTGCTTTCCGGGTCCACTGGTGGAACCTCTTCTAACCGGTTCGGTAGATTTGACGAACCGGATCTACCGAATAGGTGCGAACTGGTAGGAATCCACATCTATCTATCTATCTATCTATCTATCTATCTATCTATCTATCTATCTATCTATCTATCTATCTATCTATCTATCTATCCATCCATCCATCCATCCATCCATCCATCCATCCATCCATCCATCCATCCATCCATCCATCCACCTGCAAAAGCTGACCAACAGATGGCAGCAAAGAGATAAGGAAAATCCTATCTTTCTGCCTCCATCTAGTGGCCATCTACCTTTCTGCAGAATTTATCTCATAGTCCTAGTTCCAGGGTCAGCAACCTTAAACACTTAAAAAGCCATAAAGGTCCGAACTGGAAGCCCCCCCTGTTCAATTCTGGAGCCAACTGGAAGTCCGGTTCCCCCACCATAGAGTCTCCTGCAAGCACAGCAGCCTTTTTACTCTTACCTGTCCTAACCGAAAGATTAGATTAGATTAGATTTATTACATTTATATGCCGCCCTTTTCCCCGAAGGGGACTCAGGGCGGCTCACAATTCAGTCAGGGAAGGGAGTACAGACAGGGGGATAAAAGACAAACATAACAGTACAAAAATTTTAAAAACACACAACAACCATACCATTCGAGGAGGGGGGCAAAGCTCTTTAGCCCCAGGCCTGTCGGAACAGCCAGGTTTTAAGGGCTTTGCGGAAGGCCTGGAGGGTGGTGAGGGTTCGAATCTCCACGGGGAGCTCGTTCCAGAGAGTCGGAGCAGCCACAGAGAAGGCCCTCCTCCGGGTAGTCGCCAGTCGGCATTGGCCGGTGGATGGAATTCGGAGGAGGCCTAATCTGTGGGATCTAATCGGTCTATTAGAGGTAATTGGCAGCAGGCGGTCTCTCAAGTACCCAGGTCCAATACCATGAAGGGCTTTATAAGTGACGACTAGCGCCGTGAAGCGTATCCAAAGACCAATAGGCAGCCAGTGCAGCTCACGGAGGATAGGTGTTACGTGGGCGAAAGCCCTATCAATTGTACAGCTGACTACTGACAGGGAGCCTCAGCCTCAGATGAAAGGGCTTCGGGTTGCTGACCCCTGTCGTAGTTTTTTCCTCCCTAAAATGGAGCGTCTGGCATGTTGTTTTTCAGCAATCCTGATCAGCAAAACAGAAGCTGAGAACTACCTGCATCCCTGGGGCCACAAGTCGACCCATTCCTGCCCCGAATGAAAACCGCTCACCTACACAATGCAGCTTCCGTTTAAAGGAGGAAGAGAACGAGTCCCAGCTGTTTTGATGCTTTTAAAGCCAGGGATGTCTGAAAACAGAGAAAGACGACAAGTAGGGGCTCTATCGAAACATTTACAAAGGCTGAGGAATAAGCCAATCAATCGAAGGTATGGAAAAAAGGTGGACTTAATGTTTGCCATGGCTTAGAAGGCCATGTGAAAACTGTGAAAATAAAGCTTTAGCTCCATTCTGTACCCAGGAAGACAATACCGGGGTAGAGACCTGATTGGTTGGCAAATCTTATGTAAAAACAATCCAGAGGTTTCATCAGCCACCTCTTCCCTAGAAAGCTCATTAAGGGTAAACCGGAAAGCAGCGCTGATTTCTCATCTGCCAAGGGCTAATTATGGAATTAAAATTAATATTATAGATTTTAATGGATCCAAGCATCCCTGCTCCAAACAAAGGGAGCAGGCCGTATTTCTCAGCTATAGGATTTGGGTTTGAGATCATTTTTATAATGGATATTGTAGGAAGTTAGCACCCACCACCCCTCTCCTAGAAAAAAAAAAGAGATATTTTAGGAAATATTAAAAGGACAGAATGTTTCCCCTAAAAGGGAGGCAGAAACTCACCTCACCGCCCCACCTTTCTCAATGGGCCATTAAGGCCTGGGCCAGTTTATTCTACATAACAAAGATCTACCTCCTTCGGGCAGAGCCATAGGAGGAATTGCCCAAAGCCCCTTCATTACATCATCACCCAGCAAGGCTCAACCAAGCCTGGGACACAAACACAACCTACAAAGTTGCCCCTGCATGGCCCCATGGGAGTCCGGCAACCAATCAGAATACAAACTCAAATTCAAAAGCCCAGAGAGGGCATAAAACCCAGAGCACTCTCAGCATCTCTTTCCTCTTTTTGCCCAGGATCTCAAATCATGTGGTCCTGTCCACCATTATTAAACCATCTTTCCAAGCAGCCTCCACGTTTCCAGTGTCTTTTCCCCCACTTGGAACCGAACCCAGATGGACATTTCTTCCAACAATATGAAACAATTAAGTTTCTAATCTTTCTGATGCTAAGTCAGAGTTGTGCAATCTGAATCAAGAATTTGGAAAGTTGATCTTTCTCCAGATTTCTGACTCCGTTTTGGAACTGGAGATTCTTATGCTTGGCGAGACTGATTTCGTATGGTGAGATCCTCAATATTCCTATTAAAATCATTCATATCTGCATCCCAACAGCCTGTATGCATCAAGACATTGCATATCCCTCCTTGTGGATACAATATGAGCAGCATCAGTACAGGTAATCCTCGAGTTATGACCACAATGGAACCCAAAATTTCTGTTGTTAAGTGAGACGTTTGTTAAGTGAGTTTTGCCCCATTTTATGACTTTCCTTGTCACAGTTGATTAAGTGAATCACTGCAGTTAATAAGTTAGTTAGCCTGGTTGTGAAATGAATCTGGTTTCCCCATTGACTTTGCTTGTCAGAAGGTCGCAAAAGGTGATCTCATGACCCTGGGACACTGCAACCGTCATAAGTATGAACCAGTTGCCAAGCATCTTAATTTTCATCACGTGAGCATGGGAAAGCTGCAAAGATCGTAACTGAAAAATGGTCGTAAGTCACATTTTTTCAGTGCCGTTGTAACTTTGAATGGTCACTAACCGAACTATTGTAAGTCGAGGACTTCCTGTAAAGGCAGTCCTTGATTTACAACAACAATTGAGACCAGAATCTCTCTGACTAAGCAAGGTGGTTAAGCGAGCCACACCCAATTTTACAACCTTGTTGCCACAGTTACTAAGTGAATCACTGCAGTTGTTAAGTGAATTATGAAGTCAATAAACTAATACAGCCTCCTCCAATCACTTTGCTTGGTGGAAGCCAGTTGGGAAGATTGCAAATGGCGATCACATAATCCCGCGGTACGTGCAGCCGTCATAAATACATACCTGTTGCCATCATGAAATAGCAATAGCACTTAGACTTATATACCGCTTCACAGTGCTTTTACTCTAAGCGGTTTATAGAGTCAGCGTATTGCCCCCAACAATCTGGGTCCTCATTTTAACCACCTGGGAAGGATGGAAGGCTGAGTCAACCTTGAGCCTGGTGAGATTCGAACTGCCAAATTGCAGTCAACAGAAGCAGCCTGCAGTACTGCACTCTAACCACTGCGCCACCAAGGCTCTGATCAAGTGCTTTTGCACGAGATACACGGATGTGCATTAATAAACGCTGCACAAAGGTAATTTCGATCACATGACGTGGGGAAGCTGCTGTGAGAAATGGTGGTAAGTCACTTTTTCCAGTGTTGTTGCAACTTCGAATCATCGCTAAACGCATGGCTGTAAGTCAAGGACTACCGGTACGATATGTTGGCTGGCAAGGCGTTCTCTTGATTAGAGAGACCCCAGCTTGTATAGAATAGTGCAGAGGTGTCAAACTCAAGGCTCAGGGGCCAGATACGGTCCATGGGGTACTTAGATCTGGAACGCGGGAGCGCTCTAGAAACAGCAAAGGACCAGTTTGCGGTGCTTCTGCCAGTAAAAACCGGCTCCCGAGCTCTGTTTTCAGCTGCCACGGCCTCCCGCAACCCTCTGCCAGTGAAAATGGAGCTCGGGAGAGCCTGACAGAGGGTTGCAGAAGGCTGGGGCAGCCGAAAATGGAGCTCAGGAGCCTGTTTTTGCTGGCAGAGCACTTGGGCCACCAAAAGCGCTCCTAACACGAATGATGTTGCGTCACCCCCCCCTGGCCACACCACGCCCCCCCCCAACAAGGTCAAACACAACTCTGATGTGGCCCTCAATCAAATCGAGCTTGACACCCCTGGAATAGTGTAACTTTTGGGATAAAACTGAACTTCAGCTGCGTTTCTGGCACACTCATCAAAATGTGTCCAGACTAATAATGCACTTGCTATTAAGCACGGTTATCCTCATGATTAAGACAAGCAAATCTAGTCCCATCTGAGGAAAACAAGCGGTACAAAAACGTGAAAAACAGATAAATATAAATTAATAGTCCAACTGTTTGCAGGCTGTTTTCTGCAGCTTCCACATCCTTGACTAGCAAGCATATATACAGGTAGTCCTCAACTTACAACAATTCACTTAGTGACTGTTTGAAGTCACAATGGCACTGGAAAAAGTGACTTATGACTGTTTTCCACATTTATGATGATTGCATCCCCAGGGCCACGGCATCAACTTTCGCGACCTTATGACAAGCAAAGTCAATGAGGAAGCCAGATTTACTTAAGAGCCGTGTTAACTGCATCAATTCATTTAACAAATGTGGCAAGAAAAGTCTTAAAATTGGGCAAAACCCATTTAAGAAATTTCTCGCTTAGCAACTTAAATTTTGGGCTCAATTGGGGTCATAAATTGAGGATTACCTGTACTGGAGGGCATAACATCTGACATGTCACTAGAAGATACAATCATGGAACTGTGTCTCACTTACTTTGGCCATATCATATGGCGGAAGGAAGCAATTAGGTTTGGAAGAGTTAGCGGTAAACAAAGATGATTAGGGGACTGGAGGCCAAAACATACAAAGAACGGTTGCAGGAACTGGGTATGTCTAGTTTAATGAAAAGAAGGACTAGGGGAGACATGATAGCAGTCTTCCAATATCTCAGGGGCTGCCACAAAGAAGAGGGAGTCAAGCTATTCTCCAAAGCACCTGAGAGCAGGACAAGAAGCAATGGGTGGAAACTAATCAAGGAGAGAAGCAACCTAGAATTAAGGAGAAATTTCCTAACAGTGAGAACAATTAATCAATGGAACAACTTGCCTCCAGAAGTTGTGAATGCTCCAACACTGGAAGTTTTAAAGAAGATGTTGGATAACCATTTGTCTGAGGTGGTGTGGGGTTTCCTGCCTAAGCAGGGGGTTGGACTAGAAGACCTCCAAGGTCCCTTCCAACTCTGCTATTGTATTCTATTCTAAAAGGAAACCAGGCCATCAAAGAAACATGGGGACCGGACACCCCCCAAAGTGTACCATCACCCCTAGTCCTCCTCTTCGTTAGAGACATCCCCAGGTCCTGCAACCATTCATTCTCTAGAAACTTCTAAAAAGCAGTTGCAAGAGAGGATAATTTGTTCTCTGTTAAAACAAAAATCAAGACTGCAACTTGGGTTGAAATTGAAAGAAAGCAAAGCCAGGCTGAACAATAGGGGGAACTTCCTGTTGAATGGTCCTTGGTGCTCTCTGAGCTGGCTTGTTTTCTTGCAGATGTTTCATTACCCTTTGGGTAATGAAACATCTGCAAGAAAACAAGCCAGCTCAGAGAGCACCAAGGACCATTCATTTCAACACTGAATATTCTCCTTTATTGGTATACAGAGAATTACTTACTACCATGTTTCCCCCCAAAATAAGACCAGGTCTTATATTAATTTTCACTTCAAAAGGGCTTATTTTCCAGTTAGGTCTTATTTTGGGGGAAAATACGGTACTAAATTCATCCATCTGGCTGACGATCTTAACTGGGGCTTATTTTGGGGCCTTATATTACGAGCATCCTGAAAAAAAAATCATGCTAGGACTGCTTATTTTCTGGCTGGGTCTTATTTTTGGGGAAACACAGTAATACTGATGATGTTAGCTCGTTTGGGTAATGAAACGTCTGCAAGAAAACAAGCAAGCTCAGAGAGCACCAAGGACCCCCCTCGTGTCAACCCTGAGCTACAAATATTCTTTATTGAAACTTCAGGTTGGTTAGAGCTGTGGAATACAGGTAGTCTTCGATTTATGATCATTGGTTTAACGGCCAAAGTTACGACAGCACTGGAAAAAAAGTGGTGGCGCAATACTGGAAGAAGGAAGACTTGCCTACAACTCAGGAATGGACATTGAAAGTTACAAACTTAGCCGAGATGGCTAAAATATCGGCATATCTTAAAGATCACTCAAATGAGAGATATAAACGAGACTGGAAAAAATGGATTGACGATATACAAAACAAATATGGGACTAAGAAATTCCAGATAGCCTATGCTTAAGATCAGGAATGATTTAAACTGTTCAAAGTTAGCGTAGCAAGAAGAAGCTAAGATCAATGTAGAGATGTTATTAATTTCTTTATTTCTTTTTTCTCAATAGATTTTAGACTGTGTTTGTTAAAAATCTATACCGTGTACGGGCTCTGGGAAGTCGGAGGGGGGAGGGAGGTGGGGTGTTGGGGGGCAGAGGGTGAGGGGAGGGAGGGATATATACTAGGTTAGATACGATGTGTTAGATCTCAATGCAATGCGATTTCACATGTATACTGTTTTTCTTTAATTTCTCTGTAAAAATAGGATAAGTTAAGTACATTGACATATAGTGGAAATACACCAAGGGGAGGAGGAGTGGGATAGAAGAAAGATGGGTAGAGAGGGCGGGAGAGAGGATGGGAGGGAGGGTAAGAAGGAAGGGAGGGAGTGGATCGGGAGAGAGGATGGGAGGGAGGGTAAAAAGGAAGGGAGGGAGTGGATCGGGAGAGAGGAATGGTAGAGGGGGAGGGGAAGTAGGGTAGAGGGGGATGATGGAGGGAAGATAGAAAGTTGGAGGGGGGTGGAAGAAAGAGGTGTACAGAGAGTGGAAGAGGTATATTGGGTTTCTATTTTTTGGGGTATTGTTGACAAGAGGAATTGCTGCGATTATTGTTTAATGTTGTATGGCTCCGGCTATGCACAGTATATATGTGAGTGTATGAAAATGAAAAAATGGAAAATAAAAACCTTTTACACACAAAGAAAAAAAGTGGCTTGTGATTGGTCCTTGCATTTATGACTCTAGGAGATGACCAGGCTGAACGCAAGGGAAGGGGCAGGCATGTCATCAGTCTTGAGTCCCTTCAGGCCCACAAGAGATCTAAGGCTACCTTAAATTCTGTTGACTCTTTCTACCGCCCATTTGCTTGACTGTGAGCAGCTCAGGTTCTTCTAGAGAAACTTGTACTCGTTTGAACAGCCACACTTCCTGATTTCTTGCACCTGATAGTGACGGTCACAGAGCCCCTATGGTCATGTGATCAAAATGCAGGTGTTTGGGAACCAACACTTACATAAGAAGGTTGCAGCCTTCAGGGGTCAAGTGATCACCATATACAATCTTCCAGTGGTGGGATTCAAATAATTTACCAACCAGTTCTCTGCCCTAATGACCAGCTGGGTAGGCGGGGCTCGGTAGTCATGTGTTCATGTGGGTGTGGCCAAGTCAATGCCACTTAGGTCGATGGGCACTTCGCCTTAGTTGTTACAATGGTAATAAGGGTTAACTGGAGAGGCAGTTTCTGTAAGCAGGGCAATAAAGATTAGGCTAAAAGCAACACCAGAATGTTTCCTTCCTGCCTTCCTTACAGGATTAGCCCTGTAAAGTGGGAAAAAAACAAAAGGAGATTTCTTCCAACAACCAGTTCTCTGAACTGCTTAGAAAGTTAACAACCGGTTCTCCCGAATAGGTGCGAACTGGCTGAATCCCACCACTGCAATCTTTCCAAGGGATTCCAACGACAAAGTCAATAATGAAACAACAGGGATGGAAGGGGCCCTTGGAGGTCTTCTAGTCCAAACCCCTCCTCAAGCAGGAAACCCTACACAATTTTCCGACTGGTTGTCCATTCTCTCCTTAAAAACATCCAGTTTTTGGACCATTCAAAACATCTGGAAACAACGGAGGAAGTTAGATTTGCTCAAGTGATTAACCTTCACTCAATGACTGCGGCAATCAGGTCGGAAAATTGGTTTTGACTCATTTAACAACTACAGTGCTTAGGGATGGAAGTTCCAGTCCCAACTGTTGTCATAAGTATAAAAGATGACTTGTCGTGGAATAATATGACATTGGTAGACTCCTGCTTTGGAGACAATCAGGGGATGGATTTCCACCCCCTCATCATGGACCTGATCAGTTCTGGGAAAGGCTAAAGCCAACAATAGCAGCAAATGTTTACTCAAACACAACCAACGTTCTATCAGTAAAGCATTGCCTCTCCATCCGTTCTGGGGAATTTTTTTTCTAAACAACAGAATCGGTGGCCTTTTGAAAAAGTTTGAAAACCCCTGATTTAGTTCACACCTTTTCTGACTTCCTAAAAAAGGATGTGAAAGCCGCAGTTGACAAAAGCGATGATAGGTAGCACAGTCTCTCTATGGGACCAGCGGGTGGCAACCGTGACACGAAGAAAAAGGGAAAGGGATCCCCAAACTTGGCAACTTTAAAATTTATGGACTTCAACTCCCAGAATTCCTCAGCCAGCCTTGTTGCTGTGGTCATTTAAAGTTGAAGTCCATAAGAACAAAAGAATAACTGAGTTGGAAGGCTCTTGGAGGTCTATGAAATTCAATGGTGAAAAGAGTAAGGTTCTACATTTAGGCAAGAAAAACGAAAAGCACAGGTACAGTATAGGTGGTACCTTGCTCAACAGTAGTAACTGTGAGAGGGATCTTGGAGTCCTAGTGGACAACCATTTAAATATGAGCCAGCAGTGTGCAGCACTGCTAAAAAAGCCAACACAGTTCTAGGCTACATAAACAGAGGGATAGAATCAAGATCACATGAAGGTGTTAATACCACTTTATAATGCCTTGGTAAGGCCACACTTGGAATCCTGCATCCAGTTTTGGTCACCACGATGTAGAAAAGATGCAGAGACTCCGGAAAGAGTGCAGAGAAGAGCAACAAAGATGATTAGGGGACTGGAGACTAAAACATATGAAGAACGGTTGCAGGAACTGGGTATGTCTAGTTTAATGAAAAGAAGGACTAGGGGAGACATGATAGCAGTGTTCCAATATCTCAGGGGTTGCCACAAAGAAGAGGGAGTCCAGCTATTCTCCAAGGCACCTGAGGGTAGAACAAGAAGCAATGGGTGGAAACTAATCAAGGAGAGAAGCAACTTAGAACTGAGGAGAAATTTCCTGACAGTTAGAACAATTAATCAGTGGAACAATTTGCCTCCAGAAGTTGTGAATGCCCCAACACTAGAAGTCTTTAAGAAGATGTTGGACAGCCATTTGTCTGGAACAGTATAGGGTTTCCTGCCTAGGCAGGGGGTTGGACTAGAAGACCTCCAAGGTCCCTTCCAACTCTGCTATTGTATTGTATTGTCTTCTAGTCCCAGCCCACTGTTCAACCAGGAAACCCTATCCCATTTCAGACAAATGGCTGTCCAATCTCTTCTTAAAAGCCTCCAGAGTTGGAGCGCCCACAATTTCTGGAGGCAGGTCACTCCACTGATTAATTGGAAAAAGACATTTCTCCTTATTTCTAGGCTGGTTCTCTCCTTGATTAATTTCCATCCAGTGTTTCTTGTCCTGCCTTCAGGTCCTTTGGAGAATAGCTTGACTCCCTCTTCTTTGTGTCAGTCCCTCAGATATTGGAACACTCCTATCACGTCATTCCTAGTTCTTCTTTTCATCAAACTAGTAAAGGTAAAGGTTCCCCTCACACATATATGCTAGTCGTTCCCGACTCTAGAAGGCGGTGCTCATCTCCGTTTCAAACTTGAAGAGCTAGCGCTGAGGATGTCTCTGTGGTCATGTGGCCGGCATGACTAAATGCCGAAGGCACACAGAACAAGGTGGTCCCTATTTTTCTACTTGCATTTTTACATGCTTTTGAACTGCTAGGTTGGCAAAAGCTGGGACAAGTAATGGGAGCTCACTCCGTTATGTGGCAGTAGGGATTCGAACTGCCGAACTGCTGACCTTTGTGATCGACAAGCTCAGCATCTTAGTCACTGAGCCACCATGTCCCCTTTATTAAACCAAACATTCCTGCAACCGTTCTTCATATGTTTTTGTCTAATAATCTTTGGTGCTCTTCTCCGCCCTCTTTCTAGAGTCTCAACATCTGGATGCAGTATTCAAAGTGTGGCCTTACTAAGACATCATAGAGTGGTATAAACACGTCACATGATCTTGATTCTATCCCTCTGTAATAAATTTCCACATTTGAAGATAACCCTGATTTAAAGTTTGAATGATGATTCTCTTATCTGCTGGCCTGGAGTGCATGAGGATGTGCAAGGAAGTCAGAGGATGGGCTAAATGGTATATGAAGGGGCTAAAATGTAAGTCAAAAGAAAAGAATGGATGCCATTTGAGTTATTAGGTAATGGAAAAGGTAGTAGGTTCCCCTTGCACATATGTGCTAGTCGTTCCCGACTCAAGGGGGTAGTGCTCATCTTCGTTTCTAAGCCGAAGAGCCAGCACTGTCTGAAGATGTCTCTGTGGTCATGTGGCTGGCATGACTAAATGCCGAAGGCGCATGGAACGCTGTTACCTTCCCTCCGATGGTGGTTCCTATTTTTCTACTTGCATTTTTACGTGCTTTCGAACTGCTAGGTTGGCAGAAGCTGGGACGAGTAGCAATAGCAATAGCAGTTAGACTTATATACCACTTCATAGGGCTTTCAGCCCTCTCTAAGCGGTTTACAGAGTCAGCAAATTGCCCCCAACAATCCGGGTCCTCATTTTACCCACCTCGGAAGGATGGAAGGCTGAGTCAACCTTGAGCTGGTGAGATTAGAACCGCTGAACTGCCGAACTAGCAGTCTGCTGAAGGGGCCTGCAGTACTGCACTCTACCCACTGCACCATCTCAGCTCTAACTGGAGCTCACTCCGTTAGGCGGCGCTAGGGATTTGAACTGCCGAACTTTCTGACTGACAAGCTCAGCATCTTAGGCCCTGAGCCACCGCGCCCCTATTTGAGTTATTAGGGGTAAGTATTAACATAGGAATCCATAGCTTGTTGATTAATGGCATGTTATGCTCCAATGAATGGTGACAACAGGAGGACCGGATATACAATTTGGGGGATTTTGCGGTACATTCTGTGCAAAAAAACAAAAACAAAAAACAGTCAAATTAATCTACCAAATAGACACAAGGTGAGGGGCTACAAAAAAGGAGATGCTACCATTGAGAGACCCCGGTCTACTAATATTTACATACAGGGAGTTCTTGGGTTGCAATCATTCCCTTAGTGGCCGTTCAAAGTTACGACGGCCCTGTAAAAAGTGACTTATGACCATTTTTCACACTGATAACCATTGTAGCATCCCCAGGGTCACGTGATTACAATTCCGAGGCTTGGCAAGTGTCCTGGGGCCACATGATTCCCCATTTGCGACCTTCTGACAAGCGAAGTCAATTTGGGAAGCCGGATTCACTTAACAGCCGTGTCCCTGGCTTAACAACTGCAGGGATTCACTTAACAACTGTGGCAAGAAAGATCATAAAATGGGGCAAACGTCCCTTAACACGTCTCTTAGCCATGGAAATTTTGGGCTCAAGGACTACCTGTACAGGAAAGTGAATACATATTCATCTAAAGATAATGATTAATTTGATCCTTTATGAAAAAGTGAATTATGATGCTGCAGGAGCGATAATGAGATTCTGGAAGGTGTAGAGGCCCCACTTTTGGTGGTCCCAGGACTGAATTTTGAGAAAAACGTGAGTATTCCACTCCTCTGTTCACAATAGAATTCCCTATGTCACCAAGCTCGAAATTTTGGGCTTGGACAATCTGGAACTGCGCCGCCTACGTTGTGATGTAAGCACAGTTCACAAAATTGTCTGTTACAATATCTTATCTGTCAACGACTTCCTCAGCTTCAACCTCAATAATACACGGGCAAACAATCGATACAAACTCAAGGTAAACCGCTCCAAACTCGATTGCAGAAGATACGACTTCAGCAACAGAGTGGTCAATGCCTGGAATGCTCTACCTGACTCTGTTGCTACATCCTCAACACCCCCACAGCTTCAACCTTAAACTGTCTTCTGTGGACCTCACCCCATTCCTAAGAGGGGTTCCACCACAAAACCGCGGTAGACAAAAGCGCGCTCGACGAAAGCGCGTACGTGACGTCATCACAGCGCGACGAAAACATCGCGCTGTGAGCGGTAAATTTAAAATTAAAGCGAAAACCTTACCCTAACCCCCCCAAACCTAACCCTAAACCTAACCCTTAACCTAACCCTAACCCTAACCCTTAACCTAACGCTAAACCTAACGCTAACCCTTAACCTAACGCTAAACCTAACCCTAACGCTTAACGTAACCCTAAACCTAACCCTAACCCTTAACCTAACCCTAACCCTAACCCTAACCCTTACCTTTATGTGAATCGGCTTGCTTTAATTTTATTTTAATTTCAATTTAATTTATTTTTAATTTTTTTCGTCGCGCTGCTGATGACGTCAGGTACGTGCTTTCGTCGAGCGCGGTTTTGTCTACCGCGGTTTTGACGGGTCACGCCTAAGAGGTCCTTAAAGGGGGTGTGCATAAGCGCACCAGTGTGCCTAACATCCCTGTCCTACTGCCCCCATTTATTTGCATTCATTTCATTTGTTCATGTCCATGTCTATCATTTATACCCGCTATCTTGTACATGTTTGACAAACTAATAAATTACAAAACACAAATACCAAAAAGGATCACGAAAGAAAAGGGGAAAAAAAATGAGAGACCTGGAGGAGAAAAATTGCTGCCCCCCCCCCCCCAAAAAAAGGTGAGAGAAAAATATCGTGCAATGGGTAACGAAGAAAAAACATGGTTGCAGAAGAATGTAATGTAGTTTTAAAAAGGGCAAGGACTGTTACGATTATAAGAGGTTAAGAAAACGAAGAGAGATTTTTGAAGGAAACGAAAACGTGTTTTGAAAGTCATTCGTAGCGGATAAACAAGAAGGGTTCAGCGGAATAAATGAAAAATTTAAATATCATGAAATGATTTGGATGAAGCCACTGGCAGAAATACTGTAGATATTTGCATGGGGATAATAGTAATGAGTTTGCAATTTGTGCGCTTCAGTTAACAATTGCAGTGATTCACTTAACAAGAACGGCAAAACAAGTTGTAAAATTGGGGCCGACTCACTTAATGACCACTTTGCTTAGGAACGGAAAAGTTGGTTCCATTTTTGGTATAAGCAGAATCAACCTTCTAATTGCTTATATACGACAGCTGTTACAAATTGGTAATTTTCATTTAAGACCATGAAATTAATGTCTTTCAGAAGCCGCATTTGAAACTGACTGATGCAAAAAAACAAAAATTGCACTAGAAAACCTCCAAGGTCCCTTTCAACACTTTTATTCTGTTATTCAACAAAACTAGTAGCTTTTTTTTTTTAAATAAGATTTGAATTCGCATTACATACATTTCTCCAAAAATGTTAGGCTGGAATGCCATTTCCTTTCCTTTTGTGTCTATGGTTTGTGCTGAAAAAAACATTGCTGAGATCAGTGTAAACTAGCTAATAAAGTTTTGAGAAGTTAATCAAGTTAACTTGATTTTTTTAAAACAAGGGCATTTTCCTCTGTATTTAAAATGCAGAGTCAACCCCAAACAAACTGCCTTGCACTTGCAAGAGAATAAAGAACCTAGCAGGCATCTCAAATACACCGACATTCCAAACCTCGATTTGGAAACCCCAAATGTGTCCCTTGGAGAACTGCCCGGAGGTTTGTATTCCGCCATTCTCCCTGGTTTCGTTTGCGTTTCTAAACATTTAATCCTGGGAAGAATAATGTGGAAACAAAAGCCGAAAATAAGAGCGTCAGACCAAGCCAAGTTCAAAATAGAACAGACAGCAGGAAACTGCCAGCCCCGGCTCTGTTGTGACCACAAGAATAGGTAGCCAGGAAGAGAGATTCTCCCTGAGCAAAGAAAAAAAAATCTCCTTTCACACAAAGCTTCTGTATTTCTCTCTTATTCTCTCCTTAGAACCCAGGAGGCAGCCAGTGGAGCTAAGCTTGGATAACCTTTTCCCAAGGATGTGAGGACAGTTTGAGATTCTGTGGCTGTGTTTGCTTTGAGATTGATGCTTGGTCCAAGTTCTAACTTCATGTCAACCCCCCAAAGGATCCCTGGCCTGCTCTCGAGTTGCCATAAGAAAGAGGGGATGGGAAACCGATGAAATGGCACGGCAGCCAAAGACAGATGTACATTCCAGACTGATCTCTGTCAAGGCTGTATCCCAGGGTTACTTAACACTCCCGGGAGGGAGTGATCTCTACAACCTGGGAAATTGCCCCGTTGACTAATGTGATTGATGGCAGACCCTGGGGGGAGGGGGGAAACCGGGTCATGATTGGGCCGTAAATTACGTGGGGTCAGAGCTGGCTTAACTTGGGAATGTGCCAACACGAAGTTCCTAATAAATAATTGGGTTTCTTTTGAAGCTTGGCTCGAGGCTCATGATTTAATTAGGGCATCCGTAGTAACCCTGACATTTCAGAAGCTGCTCAGTCCAAGTTCTGACCCTAGACCAGGGGTGTCAAACTCAAGGCCTGCAGGCCGGATCCGGCCTGCGGGGTGCTTAGATCTGGCGTGCGGGGCCGCTCTGAAAACAGCAAAGGACCGGCCCACAGCGCCTCTGCCAGCAAAACTGGAACTCGGGAGGGCTGCATGCAGTCGTCCTGAACTCTCTCTTTGCTGGCAGAGGATTGCGGGAGGCTATTGCATCCAAAAACGGAGCTTGCAAGGGTTACGGGTGGCACGCCCAAGCTCCGTTTTTGCTGGCGGAGAGTTGCAGGAGGCCATCGCAGCTGAAAACGGAGTTCGAGAGCCCATTTTCACTGGCAGAGCGTTTGGGTCACCACAGGTTCCCTGACACAAGTGACATCAAGCTGTCCACACCCACCTTGGCCCTCCAAGGTGAAACACAACCCTAATGCGGCCCTCAATTAAATTGAGTTTGACACCCCTGCTTTAGAATTTCTGACTTTAGAAGTTCTTTTTCACACACAGGAAGAAGATTTGGGAGCCACCAAAGAGAAAGTCTTTTCTCCATGCTTAGCCCAGGAAGATTTCCTCAGTGAGGTCCTTGGTGTTTTCTGAGCTTGGTGGTTTTCTTGCAGATGTTTTATTACCAAATTAGGTAACCCCATCAGTGCTAGGAGGGAATAGGGTTTGCTCTCTTTTTTTTATACGAGTGGCTTGCTCTGCCACTGTTAATGGGAACGGTCTTGGTGGGGTTTTGAGAGTATTGTTTACTCTTAGCTTGCTCGCCTGCGTAGGTTAGTCTGCTCTATTGTGTTCCCTGTAGCTACTTATGGTTATGACAGCAGGACCTTAAAAAAGGTAATACAGAAGGACAATTGACTGTTTTGAGCTGTGATGCTGGAGAAGGCTCCTGCATATTCCTTGGACAGGAAAAGAGACTAATAATTAAATACTGGAACAGACAACAGTGGACATGTCACTGGAAGGCAAAATCATGAAACCGCGACTCACTTATTTTAGCCATGTCATGTGGGAGAATTTGCTGGAGAAAGCAATTATGTTTGGAAGAGTTAGCGGCAAAAAGAAACTAGGCTGCCAAATAACACGATGGCCGGTCACATCAAAGCTGACATCAGCCAGAGCACAGAAAAACTCAAAGAAATAGTGCAAGATCAAAATATATGGAGACCCATAGAATCACTAGGAGTGAGACATGACTGAATAGATAGCAGCAGCATCATGTTTGTCTGCTTCAGTAGTTCCTTGATAGGGGTACTGTTTACTTGATTGTTAGTCAAGTGTTAATCATGGCGTTAATTGCAACATACATACATAAATGTTCTACATTTAGGCAAGAAAAACGAAATGCACAGGTACAGTATGGGTGGTACCTTGCTCAATGGTAGTAACTGTGAGAGGGATCTTGGAGTCCTAGTGGACAACCATTTAAATAGGAGCCAGATGTGTGCTGCCAAAAAAAGCCAACACAGTTCTAGGCTGCATAAACAGAGGGATACCATTTTATAATGCCTTGATAAGGCCACACTTGGAATACGACATTCAGTTTTGGTCGCCACGATGTAGAAAAGATGTGGAAACTCTAGAAAGAGTGCAGAGAAGAGCAACAAAGATGATTAGGGGACTGGAGGCTGAAACATATGAAGAACGGTTGCAGGAACTGGGTATGTCTAGTTTAATAGAAAGAAGGACTAGGGGAGATATGATAGAAAGTGTTCCAATATCTCAGGGGTTGCCACAAAGAAGAGGGACTCAATCTATTCTCCAAGGCACCTGAGGGTAGAACAAGAAGCAATGGGTGGAAACTAATCAAGGAGAGAAGCAACTTAGAACTGAGGAGAAATTTCCTGACAGTTATAGAAGAATTAATCAGTGGAACAGAAGTTGCCTCCAGAAGTTGTGAATGCCCCAACACTGGAAGTCTTTAAGAAGATGCTGGATAGCCATTTGTCTGGAACGGTACATGGTTTCCTGCCTAGGCAGGGGGTTGGACTAGAAGACCTCCAAGGTCCCTTCCAACTCTGCTATTATATTGTATTGTATTGTATTGTACTCTACAGCAGGGGTGTCAAACTTGATTTCATTGAGGGCAGCATCAGGGGAGGCCAGGGTGGGCATGGCCAGCTTGATCTCAGGGAGGCCAGAGTGGGCATGGCCAGCTTGATCTCGGGGAGACCAGGGTGGGCAGGGCCAGCTTGATCTCAGGGAGGCGAGGATGGGCGTGGCCAGCTTGATCTCAGGGAGGCCAGGGTGGGCGTGGCCAGCTTGATCTCAATGAGGCCAGGGTGGGCATGGCCAGCTTGATCTCAGGGATGCCAGGGTTGGTGTGGCCAGCATGACATCACTCGTGTCGGGGCTCCTGTGGCCCAAACGCTGCCGAGTTCTCTTTTCAGCTGCAACGGCCTCCTGAAATCATCTGCCAGCGAAAATGGAGCTTAGGAGGACCACAGTTCATCTGGTGACCATTCAAAGTTACAATGGCACTGAAAAAAGTGACCATTATGAGCATTTTCACACTTATGACCATTGCAGCATCTCCATGATCGTGTGATTAACACGTGGATGCTTGACAAGAGCCAAGGTGGCGCAGTGGTTAAATGCAGCACTGCAGGCTACTGCTAGATCAGCAGGTCAGCGGTTCAAATCTCACCGGCTCAGGGTTGACTCAGCCTTCCATCCTTCCGAGGTGGGTAAAATGAGGACCCAGATTGTTTGGGGGCAATATGCTGACTCTCTGTAAACCGCTTAGAGAGGCCTGAAAGGCCTATGAAGCGGTATATAAGTCTACTGCTATTGCTATTGCTATTGACAACTGACTCACATTTATGACAGTTGCACGGACCCAGAGTCATGTAATCCTCTTTTACGACCTTCTGAAAAGGAAAGTCAAAGGGGAAGCAGAGCCTAACAACTGTGTTACTCATTTGAACACTGCAGCCATTCACTTAACAAACGTTGCGAGAAAAATCGTAAAATGGAGCAAACTCACTTAACAAATTTCTCACTTAGCAACATCAATTTTGGGCTCAACGGTGGTTATAAGTTGACGACGACCTGTAGTCACAATTGCCCTATTCAGTGTACATCATACATAAGAAAGCTCTAAAAATAAAATGAAAACACACATCCTTCTCATTCTATACAATTGAATTGAAAACCCCTGATACTGCATTAATATTGCACCATACAATAGAATTCAATATAGCTACTGCTCTGGGAGAGAAACTGTTCTTCAACCTATTTGTCCTTGTTTTTATTGTACCGTCTGCCAGATGGCAATAGTTCCAAAAAAAAGGGGTTATTATTTTAATATTTTTAAAATTGTTTTTTTAAATTAAAACATGATTTCAATATTATTTTAATATTTAATATTACAATGTATTCTATACTTTTGAAGTGGAGGAAATGCCCCAATATTTGTATGTTTATTTGCCCCAATATTTATATGTTTATTCGCTCCTTCACATACACAAGTATTTCTCAACCTTGGTAACTTGAAGATGTGTGGACTTCAACTCCCAGAATTCCCCAGCCAGCCTTGCTGGCTGGGGAATTCTGGGAGGTGAAGTCCACACATCTTCAAGCTGTAAAGGTTGTGAAAGATTAACACTCATCCCTGTCAATGAGCAACATATACTAAGCAGAACACAATTGTCTGCCTCAATTCTGGCTAATTTCTGGAGTGACAAAGAGTGAAAGTCACAGTTTATTTTCAGCGGGTGCCACAGTTCCCCATTTGCAGTTCCTGTCACAGGCCTTTTGTGCAAAGCAGACCGGGGGGGGGGGACGACAAATTTAGACAGGCGGGAAAAATTGCATTCTGCCTTCACAAAAGAACAAAAGACCTCTCCAAATCTCGTCTCAGATCTTCCCTGGAAGAGAGCAGTCTGTCTTTCAAAAAAATAATATATATTTTTTAAATGCAAAAGAGAAATACTTTGCTTCCGGGAAATATTAGTAGCCAGAAAAAGTTTTATTTATTGATTTATTAAATTTATACGCTGCCCATCTCAATATCCAAAGATGCCCGGTCTGCGGCAATGATCTGATCCAGCAAGCCTCATTTGCTTAAGATATTTGAAAAAAAAATAATAATATCTCACCTCTTCAGTGAAATGAAGTAAAATAAAATAAAATAAATAATGAAATAAAATCTTCGACCGTCTCACTAGCAATTTTAGAAACACAACCCTCCAATTATTAAAGAGCAAAACAATACATATCAGTCCACAGGTTTTCCTTTTTTTTAACAGTAACAATGTTTTGGCTTTTTAAAAAAACCGTAAGGCCTGAAATTGTATAGCCCTGTGATGGCAAACCTATGGCACACGTCAGCAGTGGGTTTTGGCTGAAGCTGCAACCGGTACACTGCAATGGGAGCTGGGCGTGCACCACGGGCACGGGCGCTGCGCATGCATGCACACCCACCTCCTGCAACGGCGGGGCATCGTGCAGGCACCGTATGCTGTGCGTGCGTACACAGGTGGCCCATTTCCTTCAATACGAGGGCAGGCGGGCCCTCCAAAGCACCATTCCAGTATGGTGGCTGCTGCTTCCATCAGGCACCGTTACCGGGGCGTACCACCTGCAACCCACCACTGGCGCATGTGCAAGAGGTGACACGCAGAGCCCTTTCTGTGGGCACCCGGGCCGTTTCCAGCTGTCCTTCTGCTTTCCGGCACACACATGTGTGCTGGCCAGCTAATCTTTGCATGTGCCGGAAAGCTGAAGACAGCTGGCCGGTGTGCAATGCACGCTCCAGCTACCTGGTCTTCGGGTTCCCGGCACTCCAGCACACGTGAAGACTAGCTGGCCAGCACGCATGCGCGCACCGGAAATTCAAAGAGCAGCTGGGCGGTGCACACATGCACACCGGTGAGCTGGTCTTTGAGTTTCTGGGCCCCGACACATATTGCATATTCCAGTTTGTGCACTCGGTGCTGAAAAGCGATATACCACATACGTACCACTGGTGTAGCCCAAATTAGAATCAACAAAGGGGCAAGTGCTATTTTGTAAGAGACCAGTGTCTAAGAGTTGAAGATATGCTTTGAAAGGTTAATAAGGAATGGAGAACAGATAGTCCTGGACTTACAACAGCTAATTTAACGACTGTTCAAAGTTACAATGGCACTTGAAAAAGTGACTCATGACCCTTTTTCACACTTATGACCATTGCAGCATCCCCATGGTCACATGACATCTGACCCTAGGATGCTACAACCACCACAAACACACACCAGTTGACAAGGGGCCAAATGTTGACTGTGTGACTATGGGGATGCTTCAACGGATGTTAAGTGCAAGGACCAGCCATCTTTTCTCAATGCTCTTGTAACTTCAAACAGTGGCTAAATGAATGGTTGTAAGTCGAGGACTATCTGCAATTTAACACTTAATAGATGGACGCTTTGGCTGTTTAGACGAACGGTACCGAGAATTTTTCTTAAAAGATAACTACCGTATTTTTCGGAGTATAAGACACACCTTTTCCCCTCAAAAAAGAGGGTGAAAATCTGGGTGCGTCTTGTACACTGAATACAGCATTTTTTGCCTCCTGAAACCCCAATTCCTTCACCAAAATGGCCGTGCATAGTCTTTAGGAAGCTTATAGAGTGCTCCTGAGGGCTGGGGAGGGCAAAAAAAGAGCAAAAAACAGCCCGTTTTTGTCCCCCCCCCCAGGAGCACTCTACAAGCTTCCCAAAGCCTCTGCATGCCTTTTTTTTTTTTTTTTTGCAAAATGCAAGGCATTTTGTGAAAAACAGTGGTTTTTTTGCTCATTTTTGATACCACCACCCCCTCCCAGGAGCATTCTACAAGCCTCCCAAAGCTCTGCATCCCCCCCTTTTTTTTCTTTGCAAAAAATGAGGGGTGCAAAGGGTTTAGGAGGCCTGCAGAATGCAAAAACATTTTTTAAAAAAAATTGCGTCTTCAAATCATGGTGCATCTTCTACTCCGGTGCCTCTTATAGTCCGAAAAATACAGTATCTTGCAATCACTTTTACAAGGCTACTGAATTCCATGCCCAACTATAAGACCCAACATCTGAAGTACAGTATGTGATTTACTTAATTAATGAGAGTTTACTGTATTTTCAAATTATATTTGATTGTTTTAACTTTTATGATCTGGTCTTAAGAGTCTGTAATAAACTGTTTGTTTAATTGATAACCTAACAATTAGATAAGTTTGCAAACCATTCTGTTTATTCCCCGTTGTTTGCTTATCTAACTCTGAAAAAGGGGGAGCTATATATTAAATCTAAATAATAATCATAAGGAGACTAAAATGCCCAATCCATTCTGAACATCAGGCTGACTCTATGATCTACCAGCCAGTTGTTATACCAATTACAATTGGAGTCCTCAGAGCAATACCTAAAGAACTCCCTTGATATCTGGAAATACTTAATTTATTAGGTCTGAACAGCTTAATTTTTTTAAAAAAACCACCCTGCTTGGAAGTAGTTGGAGGAAAAAAAAACCCAGAACTTTGCTTTTATATATAACTGCAACAAGACTTTTGTATACACCGAAATGAGACTTACAGATTCTCACAATGGAAGAATGGATGGTGAAATTTAGTGGAGTTGGTTGAGATGGCAAAATTAACTACTCTGATTCAAGGAAAGACTTTGTCAAATCGTGTTTCTAAGTGGAAATCATTTTTGGACTTTTTGCTAGAAACTGAAACAAATGCAATATTAATTGTGAGATCCGACGATTAACTTTTCTATGATTATAGAAATACTGCATAATATGAATTTAGATCAAAAGTTAATGTATTTTATATTTGTAACTATATCAAAGAAAATTGCCAATTACCTTTTTTCTACTTCTTTTGTTCTTTCCTTAATCCTTTATATCTTCCCCTTCCCTGATTTTTCCTTTTCCTTCCTAAAATCCTTGCGTATTTTATTTTTTTTGCAGAGTATACGTAGTTGAAAAGTTGTTTTTTTAAAAAACAAAAACGAAATTCTACCCTGCTTGGTCCTGCCTATATTATTAGAGACGCTACCTTAATAATTGTTATGTCCATGGTTAGAGACTAAGTTTGCACCAGTCTTAAGATTGCAAATTTAATTTTCCACACATAATAATAACAACTCTCAGTGAGGTACTACATTGACGTGGTTATGGGGTTTGTGTGCTCTGAGGAAAATGGGAGCTAGGCCAGAGGTTCAACCCGGAGGTGGTATTCAGTCCGTTCTGACAGGTTCTGGAGAACCAGTGGTGGAAATTTTGAGTAATTCCGAAGAACTAGTTAATACCACCTCTGACTGGCTCTGCCCCCATCTATTCTCTGCCTCCTGAGTCCCAGCTGATTGGGAGGGAATAGGGATTTTGCAGTAACCTTCTTCCGGAGTGGGGTGGGAATAAAGATTTTACAGTATCCTTCCCCTGCCACGGCCACCAGCCATGCCCACCAAGCCAAGCCCAGAGAACCAGTAGTAAAAAAAATTTGAATCCCACCACTGGTTCAACCATACTGGACAGGTCTCATCAGGGGAGTCAGACAAAGAGTGTCTCTCCCATAAAAAAAATATATGGTGAGACGTAAATTACAGAAATCCATACCGGCCTGGTCGTCGCCCAGATTAACAAGGACTGTACTAGATGTTGGAGTTCCTGGACATCTGGTGAGAAATGGGCTGCAGGACTCCGGATTGTTGGCTGAACAACTCAGGCGCTTAGCAGCTGCAGAACTACTGAAAGGAAACATGTAGTTGTAAATTGTAAATCTACAGTTAAGAAAGCAAAGGTAGTACCAATAGTAATAGGTGCTTTGGGTGCAATTCCAAAAGAATTGGAGCACCATCGATAATGACAATCAATACACCATCTGTCAATTGCAAAAAAGCAGCTTTACTCGGAACAGCTTACGTCCTGCCACAAATATCTGTAACACTATCAAACACCCACATCTGCTTATCCCAGGTCTTTGGGAAGGACTCGACAGGCGGACAAAAATGCCAAATGCACTCTGAACATCTGGCTGACTGCAACGAACCCTAATAGCAATAATGTTGAAGGCCACTGGTTCTCTTTGCTTCCTGCTTCCTTTTCATAACTGGAGGCTCAGCAACATGGATTTTTTTGGAGATGATGATGGTGTTACATGCCAGGATATCACTCTTAAATGTATGGTATTTGCTAAAGCATTTCAGAAATTACTTGTACAGTATTTCTTTTTCATAGCGCAATACAAAAACAAAATGAACTATAACGTCAAGAGGGAAAAAAAGAGACCAATTATACAGTGAAGGGGAAAAAAAGGTTATATATATTATGGTGACTAAAATAAACTAAAAGAACTAATTCCACTAGTGGTTAAGACACTGGATGGAGTTTTAATCCTAATTGAAGCATGAAGCCAGCTGGGTAACTCTGGGCCTCTGCATGGAATTGCCCAAATCAAGATTACACGAAATGCAAACTAAAAAACTAAAGATTTTTTAAAAAAGAACCACAAAAAAACCCTGTTAATGGAAAGAGAAAAGAACTATATAACATTCATTGGTAGTAACATAAAATGTATTCAAATCTTTATTAGATCTAGATGATGAATAAATATATTGCTTTACCGCCTCATTTTCAAAACAGAGACTTTTTAAAAAAAAAAAGTTTCACAGACCCAAACCCTAAATCCGTTACTTCAAATCAGGTTCTTTCCATTTACGTAAAATTATCCTCACTGCCCTGCTCCTTGGCTTGGTAATGCCAAAGTTCATCATAAAATGTACGAGGCAAAGAGGTTTCAAATTTCATACAAAGACAGCACACACACACAAAAAAAATCTAATGTTTATCTAAAACATTATTTAACAGGTTCGACAAAGTTGAAAAAATATTTTCTGATGATTTAAATTTCATTTTTAAATCATACATCTACTTTGTTTGTAAAACATCTAAATCCATTGATCATCCAAACTTGGATATTCCAATTTTTGGTTCCGCAATTCAAATATATAACTACAATTAATTTTCATCTTACTTTTACTATGCATTTTTACTTTCTGTTCACGTGCTGCATCTCTTAAGGATGCTAAAATTGCACAAGTGTTTTAATATCTGGGTCTCGGGCTGCATATTTTAAATTACCATAGTAAAATATTGCCAAACAAATGGTGCAAGTCAATCATATTCAAGGTTCAATCCCTTTAAGTCATTAAAAATCAACTGATCTAAATGTTTTTATCCCTTTTGTAGTCCCAGGCATTCCAGGAAAATATCTGGTTTGCTGTTTTTAAATCTGGATTATTCCACAATGAAATTTCTCATGTAATTCAAGTTCAAAACCTCATCGTTTACCTATTTATGAACAAAACGTAGCTAGCAATTTAAAGACTGGAATCGAAACTCCATGTTTAATATATCTAGACCTTAAAACTTGCCAAAAATTCAGAGGTATTACACACTTTGGAGGCTATGTAACAAAATGAAATTCAATGGTGAAAATGCCTACATTTAGGTAAGAAAAACAAAATACGCAGGTACAGTATATGTGGCACCTTGCCAGGGGTGGGTTCCTGTACCGATTGGTACCGGTTCGCTTCGCGGGCGGCCTTATTTTTGAGGTGCAGGAGGCGGTGAGCATGGTCACCTCCTGGCTGCTGCTGTGTTGCAATATTTTCGGGGAGGGCTTATTTTCATCGAAGGGCTTATTTTAGCGCATGCACTCAAAAGCCCGATTGATCTTATTATCGGGGGAGGTCTTAGTTTCAGGGGACAGAGTATTAGTTCAAAAATGCAAAAATCGGTCCAGGTTTGAGTCCCCTCTTGAGCCAATAGAGTCCTTGGCTGAATTTGGCCAATCCTTTCTTCCCTCTCAGCCCAACAGCCAATCAGGTGTAGTGGGAAGATGCTGGACTAGGAGCAGGGAGACCCAGGTTCCAAACCCTTCCTTAGTCACAGAAGCTCATTGGCTGAATTTGGACCAGTCCCTCCCTCACGGCCCCAAAGCCAATGTGGCTGACTTCCAAACCAGCCTACCTTACAGGGTTGTTGCTGTCGGGATAAAACAGTGTTGGATTGGACTGCATGAAACTCTGGAGAAGATATAAAGCTTAGATAATAGATAAGATCACCAAAGGGAAATACAATGTTGCTTCAAGCAAAGCTCATTTTTGGAAGGACAATTGGCACGTATGTGTAGCACAGTGATGGCAAACCTCCGGATTGTAGTGCACATGGACGCCCAAAAATCCGCTGGCTGGCACGCATGCGCACACTGATTTTTGGCATTGCCGCATGTGCTAATTGTCTCCTGCGCATGCACGCCAGAACACAAACAGGCAGGCCCATGCATGCTGGGTGACATGGCTTGGTGTACCACTTTGGCCATGAATGCCACAGGTTCACCATTACGGGTATAGCAGTCCAAGGGTGCTCCAGCCTTAAAACCTTGCTTACTCCTGGTCTTATGAATGGGTCAGCCCTAATTATAGGATATTTCTTCCTTGGAGAACTAAATGACTTAAAGTAGTGGAAGATATTTGATTAAGATATTTGAAGAACACATGGGGGAATGCAAAAATCTGGAAGCCATGGCTTCGCTTTCTAATTCAATCACGCCCATTTCAGGTTCAAAAAAAGCCAGGGGCTCCAGCCCCAAAATAAAATCGTTGATTTTTTAAATTAATTCTTACAAGGGCTGAATCACCCAGGACTAAAGTTAGCAGCCCTGGGAAACTTTCCATCAATGAAAAAGTCACTCTCCTGAGAGTGAGGTTTTTTCCGGAAATTAATTTCAGGCAGTGAGGCCAGGGGAGAATTCGGAGTCATAACTCTGCCCGTGGGGGAAAAAAGCAGGAATTGAACCCGGTTCAAGCAACAGATCTAAATGGGGAAAAAATCCCAGGCACATCACATGTGAGCTAGCTAGAGTCTAAAAATCTAGGATAGAAGTCGTCCTCGACTTATGACCATAATGGAGCCTGCCCATTGTGGTCAGACGTTGTGATGTTGGCCATTGGGTGACCAACTTAATTTTATGACATTTTTATGGAAGTCATTAAACAAACACCATAGTCATAGAGTGACTGTCATGTCATTTAAGGAAACCCATTGTTTGCTATGGGGCATTTTTTTTTTAAAGTAATCTTTATTAGTTATACATTTTTTTAAGAGTAAAACATACAAATACAATTTTAAACATACAACCCCCCCACCCCCCCACCCCCGCGGTGACAGTCATTCACAGCCCAACTTTTTTTTTTCCCTTCCTCATTGTTAGGTCTCTAAGCCACATCTTCTCATTACAAAGTTCAGGGATCTATTACAATACCCATGTTCACTTTTAACTTTCCCCGTTTTAAGTCCCTGCTGTTCTCCTTGTCGCCCACATATACCATAAGTTCCAGCTAAGATAATGTTCCGTTTCTCCTTTGTCCCTCAGCCAACCCGTCATTCTGTCCATTTCTGCACATTCATAGATCTTTTTAATTATAGCATCTTCCAACGGTATGGTAGTGGATTTCCAAAATTGTGCATAAGTTATTCTTGCGGCCACAATTATATGTAGGCTCAAATGCCATATTGAGGTGGCACAGTGGGTAGAGTGCAGTACTGCAGGCCACTTCAGCTGACTGTTATCTGCAGTTCAGCGGTTCTAATCTCACCGGCTCAGGGTTGACTCAGCCTTCCATCCTTCCAAGGTGGGTAAAATGAGGACCCAGACTGTGGGGGCAATATGCTGACTCTGTAAACCGCTTAGAGAGGGCTGAAAGCCCTATGAAGCGGTATATAAGTCTAACTGCTATTGCTATTGCTATTGCTAATTGCTCATGTTTTCTGGTTTAATGCTTAGTAGAAGGTTCTCGGGTCTCCATTCCATGCTTGCCTATGGGGCATTTTTTTTTTACAACAATGGGAAGTAAAGGATGGTTTTTGGTAAAAATATCATAAATGGTGGTCACAAGACCATGGGACATTGCAAATGGCCTGGGGACCAGATGAAGAAATTCCATGGCGGAGGTGGCTGCTGGGTTGATGGCAGACTCTGCCTCCTCACTTCCAGGTCTCTGGTCTCCACGCACCCATCTTTTTGATTTATCATATTAATGTACAGTATTATTCTCATTGTGTTCGTTTGTCATTGTTCCTGTCTCTAGGGGGCGGTGCTCATCTCCGTTTCTAAGCTGAAGAGCCAGCGCTGTCCAAAGACGTCTCCGTGGTCTTGTGGCCAGCATGACTGAACACCGAAGGTGCACGGAACGCTGTTACCTTCCCACCAAAGGTGGCTCCTATTTTTCTACTTGCATTTTTACATGCTTTCAAACTGCTAGGTTGGCAGAAGCTGGGACAAGTAAAGGCAGCTCACTCCATTACATGGCACGAGGGATTCGAACCGCCGAACCGCCGACCTTTCTGATCGAAAAGCTTAGTGTCTTAGCCACTGAGCCACCGTGTCCCCCTTTTTTGCTTATTGTCCTATTATTTTACTTCTCTTCTATACTGTTTATTTTTCTTTTTATTATTTTAAACCATTTAGAGTAGCTCCATGGCAAGATAGGTGGCAAATAATGTTAACATATAATAATAATAAATAGCCATAATTGCGGGCAGATTACCATGCCCCCCCATGTTCAGTCATGTGATTGTGGGAGGGAGCAGCCGGCCATCGGAACCCCATAACTGGGTTATAAGTACCTTTTCGGGATCCCATTGTAACTGTATGGTTACTAAGCAACTGGTGATAAGTTAAATACTACTTATATCTAATTCTCTTCAAACAGCCCCCAAATTTGAGATATAGTATGATTTTGAGGGAGAGACAATTGAAGGCAATGACCCACGTTGTAAAAAATTATCCTAGAGGTTTCTTGTCCACAGTTTTAATATTACTCCAGGGCCTGGCATGAACCTTTTAATTTTTATTTATTTATTATTGAATTTATTTACCGTTTCTTTCTGTCTATTCAACACTTGCAACTCTTTATTTTGGAACTTCTATTTATACATGTGTGCACTTAATATATTTATACTTGCTTATCCATCTTGCCTGGATTAAAAAATATAATCATTTAGAAATGATGCAGATGTAAAATGTAAAAATGATGCAGATGTAAAATGCATCACTTTAAATATATATTCATATCTCTTTACTTAAGGCTACAATTGTTTCTGGCACTTTGAGCATTTCACAATAATTTTAGGAGAAGGTGTTGGTTTGTATCGTGCTGACGAAACTGAATTTGTCATTTTTGGAAAACAGAAATGCTCTCTCATCAAAACATAATGTTGCTTGTTGGTTTCAGTGGGTTCAAGGAACACCCTACTGACAGCTTTAGTGGCTCATCCAAAAACATTAAAAGAGTTCAAAGAAGTCATAATAAAGGTACAGAAAATTATGTTGAATAATTGTACTAATAGCCTAGACCGGTGGTTCTCAACCTTTTCTTCAACCACGAACCCCCTTTAAATACGTTTTGTAGCCATGGACTCTGGCCACAAACACCCCCCCCCCCATATAACTCAACATTTTTTCAAGATTTTGCAGTCCCCCTGTGACATCGAGGCCCCCCCAGGGGTGCACGGACCAGAGTTTTGAGAACCACTGTCTTAGATGAATCCAAGATGATTCAATAAAACCTTTTAAAACAGGGCACCAAAAGAGATCCTATCAAGATACAACTGAATTTATTTGCTTGGTTCGGAGAGCACATTCCCCCTCCATGAAAATGTAGTTTAGAGCTGGCCTGCTACCAGTCCCAAGTTGTTGAATCTGCATATTAGCTTTTATTTTCGGTGTCAGGCTTAACTCTGAAAGATACGAAAATCAGAACAGGGAACTCTGCCT
Source organism: Thamnophis sirtalis (assembly GCF_051295495.1). NCBI lineage: Eukaryota > Metazoa > Chordata > Lepidosauria > Squamata > Natricidae > Thamnophis > Thamnophis sirtalis. The sequence goes on along the minus strand of NW_028261381.1, from coordinate 168,251,585 downwards.
CAGAGAATGAGCAAAGGTTATTTCCTCATCGCTGAATTGTTACGTCTCTCACATTATATACCCTGAACACGGAGTTCAAAATAAAGAGATCCGTGTTTGAAAACTCTGTTTTCTGGAAGACACAAACGGCAAAGGGCTTGACGCCGCAGACATATATTTATATACATACCCATCACACAATTCCCTTCTGGAGTAAACAATTGTATGCCTGGCGCCCCAAAGGAGTAAGAAAGAATAAGTCAAAGAAATTAAAGACAAAATAATTAAAAAGTCACAGGGCTAAATCCTGTTCACCCCGACACCGTTCACATGTACTTCTTCCTTCTGTTGCAATTCTTTGCTGCTTCTACTTACAGGCTTTATAATGTTTGTTTAAAATACTTCTCTCTTTTTAAGGATCTTAACCATGCTATTCAGAGGCCGTCCCTTCCTCAGGTCCTTTTGCTTTTCCTTCACTCTTTCAATCCTCCTTCATTCTTTCTATAACAATTCAAGCATATTTTATACTGGTACTCGCTATATCCAATCCACTTTCATTTAATTGTACACCCTTACACTCTCGGAGTGAGATGGGCAATTTCTAAATCGGGTATATAAATAAAATAAGTTCAGTGCCCATTAATTCTTGGTCTCTCTGCTGGTTGCTTTATTATGCGTACTTCTTAAGTATTCCAGTGCCACTGCATTTAATTTAATTTTGATTTCTCCCATTGGGCCCAATTCTAAAGTCCGTTTAAAGAAAAAGAAGCCGCTTCCTTTTCTGTAGAGATTCTGCCTTCTTTCAATATACATGGACCATATAGTTACCATTCTAGCAGTATTTGCACATCTGAATTTCTTTTCATCTATTTCTATTTTCCCCATCTTTCACAAAAATGTTTTTAAGATACCTACAGTCCTCGATGTCAAATTAGAAGCACGCTTGTGCTGTTCGAACCATTATTGCGTCTCAGCTTGCCAACGAACTAGGGGGGAGGGAAGAAGGGGGAAATGGAATATAGACACTAGACATCAAGAAGACGAGCCATGGGAACCAAGGACACTCCAGCAGGAGTGTCAAACCCCAAAGACATTTTCTCATAACAATGCCATGACATTTAATTGGACAATGTGACCTGCACTAATAGGGGGAGGGGGAACTCTATACTTCATTTATATGAATTGCATGGGAATTAGCTAGAGCTGGTTTTACTTTCATCAGTGCCGAAATGATGTACTCAACAAAGTTTTGCATTCAGAGATTGGATCATCTTGATCGTGCTTGCTTGCTTGGGTTTGTCAGTCAGAACCTTGACACTCAACTTACAACCATTCATCTCGCGAATGTGCAAAGTTATAACAGCCCTGAAAAAAGTGACTTACAACCAGTCCTTGTACTTACAACTATCACAGCATCCCCAAAATTTGATAGTGCCCAAAATTTGCTTGGCAACTGGAATGTATGTATGACAATAGTGGTGTCCCAGGATCATATGGTCGCTATTTGCAACCTTCCCAGCCAGCTTCTGACATAGAACGTCAATCGGAGAAGCTGGAGTGACTTCGTGACCATGTAATTTGCTCAACAACTGCACTGATTCGCTAAACATCTATGGCAAAAAAGGTCATAAAATCAGGCAATACTCACTAAACCGCCTTGCTTAGCGATGGAATATATGATCCTGGTTGTGATCGTAAGTTGAGGACTACCTGTACATTAATTCATTTATTTGATCTTGTTTTTCATCATTCCTAAATAACCTGAAAATATTCATTGAATTCGTTGCATTTCCCTATCAAAGCACAACTATTTTGATTGTTGATATCATTATTTTAAGGATGATATAATTTGTGACTTCATACAATCTAACATTTGTTGTAAATATAAATCCTTTATATTCTAGATACAAGCTTGGACCAATCATTTTCTCTCAACCCAATCCAAGAGTTGCTTTTATGGGAAAACTAGGAGGAAAGAGTATTGGATGTGTTTCCTTATTTATAAAAATAATAAAAGCGGGATTTTAAAAAACCCTTAAAATGTATATAATAAACATGTACCCTAGTTTTCAAATTCAGAATTAAAATCTCATGTTGTCTAGAACGTTGCAAAAAGTTTCTCCAATCTTAAAATGGCTGCAATTATGAAATAAAATGCACTACTTTGTACCACAGTATTCCAGAACACAAGGCCTAGAAATATTTGAGTTCTCAATTTTAAAATCTTATGGTGCCAAATTAAACCCAATTATTATTTACATTAATTATCCATTTTATTTTGAAGCTTCATTACTAGTATATACTTGTATATAACACACACACACACAAACTCTAAATCAATTTAAAAATATTTCCCAACTCTTTGCAAAGGACATGAACTACAGAATCTTCATCCTTTCCCAGAAAGGAACATCAAACAAAATTGACAATGTAGTAGTATGATAAACTGGGCAGGACCGTATCATTTCAGTTACTGCAAAAGGATTTGTAGAGATAGAATATTTTAGAGAGCTAAATGGTGGGAGACTCAGGACTTCTCCATGCAGTGCATACCTAAAACTATGGAACTCACCAACACAAGATGTACGAACTCGGAACAGCTCTAAAAGAAAATTAGAGAAAAATCATGGCTACAAGTTGTTGTGGTTAGAAATTACATCAACATGGAAGCCAAGAATATTTCAGCTCCCAATTCCTAATTAAGGAATTATGGCTTCACAAAATTACCATGCTAGGCCTCAATGCAAGACCTTCCTTCCTTCCTTCCTTCCTTCCTTCCTTCCTTCCTTCCTTCCTTCCTTCCTTCCTTCCTTCTTTTTTATTATTTCATATATCTGAATCACCTACCTGCCTTAAAGAAGGATTCTGACTGATGCGTATGAAAATGAAAATGTTATTAATTCAAATTTTAGAATTATTTAAAAAAAAACAATAAAAAGTTTTTAAAGAGGCAAGAATAATTAAACCCTGTTTAAATTATGTGACAAAGGTAAAGGGAGATTGCACCAACCAACACGGTGTGCTCCTTTGGGTGCCCCATCCGAAGCCGCAGAGCCATGTTTGAACTCTCTTTCGGAAGGCTACAAGAGTGGGGGCCTGCCTCACCTCTGGGGGAAAATTATTCAGCAGAAAAGGATTTCTTCCTAGACCCTTGCTATATAGATCAGTGCTTCCCAAAGCTGGGTAAATTACCCAAAATTGGGGGAAAGTATTTTTTTTCTTTGGGTAACGACCTATGAACAAATCAGGCATCACAGCGCAGATATTCACACTGACTTTAAAATTGCCACGTGTACTAAACATAAGTATGCCTATGAAGATGAAAATTGAACGCATCAAAGATAATTTGTTAAAGTGACATAAAGATCATCCCATGATATTATTTTCATCATGCCGGTAGTCCTCGAATTATAACCATTCCTTCGGCGACCATCCAAAATTACAACTGTGTTGAAAAAAAGGGACTTACAAAGTTCGCCATGACTTCCTAATAAGCGGTTTTGTGTAATGAAGAAAAAAAATGGGTAAGTAACTGGTATAGGTTTTGGGTTGGATCCAGTAAAAGATCTTGATCTAAATCTGTCGCTGCCTGATGGCTTCCATGTGTCTTGCCCAGAACGAAGAATTTAAGCCATGCTTGTTTTACTAGGAACAATTTGCCCCAAACATGAGAAACTACGGTAAGAATGATATTTATAAAATTTAATAATTAAGCCCTCACTTCCCCCTCTAGGATATTGAGGCTGGTTATACAGTTATGGAAAATTAGATCCCGAATAGAGGACTCCCTTCAAGAAGATACCAATAATGGTGGTAATAATGTTATAATTGCAACGGAAACAATATCTTATATTTCAAGGGTACGAAGGTCACATTGCTTATAATTGAAAGAATGTGGTTAGTTTTTTGTAAAAATTATGAATTATATTGTTGATCATCAATAGGTATGTTACTAAGACTCTTAAATATACAGTGTAATTTGCACCCAGGAAATCTAATTGAATTTGGCACGAGACTTAAAAAAAACAAGACGGTTCTATTGTCTATTGCTCAAAATAACTTCATATATCATAAACTTTCTTTAATGAACAACTACAGTTAACTATTATTCCACACTGCAACTAGTGCGACTGCTATCACTGTTCATCTGCTTATTTATTAAATGTGTAACTATCACAATTGTTAATTAGGGGACTCTGGTCTAAAACCAAATTGTAGACACAACTTTTTGATTGTGTTTAGCATATATATAATATATATATTTTTTGAGATGGGCGGCATATAAATTTTATAAATAAATATCAAACTTCTAGCATTCCCAATTTTTTGTTCCCTCGCCTGGACCAATAAATATATATCTCTATATCTCTATATCTATCATCTATCTATCATCTATCTATCTATCTATCTATCTATCTATCTATCTATCTATCTATCCCTTCCCGTTGGAGTTGTTCGCCGCCCTGAATCCCTTTTAGGGAATAGGGCGGCATATAAATAAAATGAAACTTCAAAAATGAAATAAAATAAAATGAAACTTCAATCTATCTATCTATCTATCTATCTATCTATCTATCTATCTATCTATCTATCATCTATCTATCTATCTATCTATCTATCTATCTATCTATCTATCTATCTATCTATCTATCTATAAACCCTGTAGACGTGCTTTGCGGTCAGAAGCTGGCCTTTTGCTAGTGAATAAAAAGAAATTTTCCCGCATCATTTTAATAAGATCCCCTCCTGAAGATTTATTTGCAGGGTCCTGTCCAAAAATAACTTCCCTGTTTGCATCAGATCCAAAACAAGACGTTTATTTGTAAAGATGCTACTGAAACAATCTGTAATATTTGAGAGGCGTTTGATTGGAAGTTTTTTATCTTTCTTTTTTACAGCATTCGCTAAGTTTACATGTTTCTCCTCTCTCTCTCTCTCTCTCTCTCTCTCTCTCTGTGCTATTTTTACCTTTCGATAAGTCATAAACTGTTATCCACTTTTTGGATCCCTTCGTTTTTTCCCCACGGTGATGAACTCGTCGCTGACCAAAAACAGAGTAAGTAATCCACTTCTTTTACCACTTCACACTATTTAGAAAATTGAGGGGGGGGGGGGGCAAGCAATGATAGGGAGGGGAACCTCTAGCTTTCAAACCCCCTTTCCCCCTAAAGCAAATCCCCCTAACTTGTCCCCCTCTTAATTCTTTACGGATTAGCCTCCCGAATGCTTTACCTTTTGCACACCTGCGCTCAGGTGAGTTGCTGCTCGCGTTTCCCGCACCAAACTCCCTCCTTCAGCAGCCAACGCTCTGCCCAAACCTCGTCGCCAGTGCCGGAGAAGCTTCTCTTTTGGCAAACAGCATTGCGTTTAATTGCAAAGCGCGAAGAGAAACGAAACAAAAATATTATATATATATATATATATATTTGCAAAGCGCATGAAAGGTCCCCGCCTGGGCAATTTCGCGCCGGACTTTGCGTGAAACAGTTCGACCCGGACTGGAAAGGATGCTCTTTTGCATTAGAGGCCCCGCCTACTCCTTCCTCATTGGCTCTGCCGCGACGGGTAATTTGCATTAATGGATTACATTGAGGAAATTAAGTGAGCTAGCTGTTATAGACTTTACGGACCGCCCCAAACCAGATGGCTTCTAGCCCCGCCCACAACGTGGGTTTTTTTTTTTAAAGGAAAAGACATTTGTGGTCGGTTTGAAGCCTGGAATTACATTCTCACATGCGCACACGTGTCGGGAACGAGGTGTTTCTAAAAGCTCTTTGATTAAAAACAGCTTAAGCACCGCACAGTCTAAAGGTTAACATTTTATCTTGCATCGGAAGCAGCTGTAAGGAAAAAGTTGTGATAAAAATTTCTAATGTAATGGAAGAGTACAATAATAATCCCTTGTGTGTTATGGTGTTTTATTTCATTAGATGAATGCAGTGTCATTAAATCCGTAGCAATTGAATTCTGGTATTGGCCAGTGATTGAATTAGGTGTGACTTGTGGGTGTATACTTTTTATCTGTGCAACAGCCCTGTGAGATAGGTTAGGCTAATAATAATAACTAATAATCATGGTTTCCTGAATTAATAGTAGTAATTGAGAGGGATCTTGGAGTCCTGGTGGACAACCATTTAAATAGGAGCCAGCAGCTGCAAAAAAAGCCAATACAATTCTAGGCTGCATCAACAGAGGGATAGAATCAAGATCACATGAAGTGTTAATACCACTTTATAATGCTTTGGGTAAGGCCACACTTGGAATACTGCATCCAGTTTTGGTTGCCACAATATAAATAAGATGTTGAGACTCTAGAAAAAGTGCAGAGAAGAGCAACAAAGAGGATTAGGGGACTGGAGGCTAAAACACATTAGAAACGGTTGCAGGAACTGGGTATGTCTAGTTTAATGAAAAGAAGGACTAGGGGTGACCTGATAGCAGTCTTCCAATATCTCAGGGGCTGCCACAAAGAAGAGGGAGTCAAACTATTCTCCAAAGCACCTGAGTGTAGAACAAGAAGCAATGTGTGGAAACTAATCAAGGAGAGACGCAACTTAGTACTAAGGAAAAATTTCCTGTTAGAACAATTAATCAGTGGAACCACTTGCCTCCAGAAGTTGTGAATGCTCCAACACTGGAAGTTTTTAAGAAGAGATTGGACAAACATTTGTCTGAAGTGGTGTAGGGTTTCCTGCCTGAGCAGGGGGTTGGACTAGATGACCTTCCAACTCTGTTATTCTATATTCTATAATCCAGTTGTGGGTTTGTGCGTGGAAGCAGCTATAAACTGTCAAATCCCACTTTTAGCAGGTTGTGTGAAACAAGCCATCATGAACTATCCCAAGTGGAGGAGCAGCTGAACCCAGTTTTCTCCAAAGGTCTTATGAATCTCTGTCCCAGAGATGATCTGTGACCTTTCAGAGCATCAACGTATTCCAACAATTTCTGGTGAGTCGTTTCTCCCCCGCCCCCAGAAACACTTTATTAAAATCTCTGTTAGAATAAAGGTATTTATTTGTTAGATTTATATCACATTCAGGACAGCGTTAGGGTTACAATTCACTATACTACCGGTTTGCTCTCGCGCGCTCGCGCAACGCTTCTGTGTAGAAGTGTCCGGGCGGGTGGGCGGAGCCTCCCGCCGCTGCCACTACCGGTTCACCCAATCTGGGGCAAACCAGCAGCAACCCATCTCTGATTCAGGAGCTCAAAGTGGCAAACAGTGAATTCTTCTCTTATTTGCTTGCTTGTCTGTCATTTTTATAAATAACTCAAGGCCGCAAAAATACCTAATACACCTTCGTCCTCCTATTTTCCCCACAACCCTATGAGGCTAAGAGAGAGTGATTCGCCCAAAGTCACCCAGCTGGCTTTCACGCCTAAGACAGAACTAGAACTCACAGTATCCCAGTTCTAGCCTGGTATCTTAACCATTACACTAAACTGGCTGTATTTTTCCTCATAATAGCCCTGTAAGTTACAGTATGTTGGACAAAGAGCCCCAAAGCCACTCTTGAGGCCTTCGTGAGACAACAGTGTGACACAGTAGAATTGAGCCGAGGTGGCGCAGTAGTTAGGGTGCAGTACTGCAGGCCACTTCAGCTGATTGTTATCTGCAGTTCAGCGGTTCTAATCTCACCGGCTCAGGGTTGACTTAGCCTTCCATCCTTCCGAGGTGGGTAAAATGAGAACCCGGATTGTTGATGGGGGCAATATGCTGACTCTGTAAACCACTTAGAGAGAGCTGAAAGCCCTATGAAGCGGTATATAAGTCTAACTGCTATTGCTATTGCTATATTTGCACAATGTGGTAAGCTTGTGTGGTCTAGAGTTACTTTTTGTGGTTGATTATGTTGTCTTGCTGGAGAAGAGCCTAACGCTGGGAACGATGGAGGGCAAAAGAAGAAGGGGACGACAATTAGAAGACGCTTCTTCCTGGGGAGGAAAGCTATGGAAAATCTAGAAAACATACTAAAAAGCAGAGACATCACCCTGCCAACAAAAGTGTGTATAGTTAACGCTATGTTTTTCCCAGTTGCAATATATGGCTGTGAAGTTTGGACCATAAGGAAGGCTGAGTGCCAAAGAATGGAGTCCTTTGAACTCTGGTGCTGGAGAAGACTCCTGTGAGTCCCTTGGACTTCAAGGCGATCCAACCGGTCAGTTCTAGAGGAGATCAACCCTGAGTGCTCTTTAGAAGGCCAGATCCTGAAGAGGAAACTCAAATACTTTGGCCACCTAATGCGAAGGAAGGACTCACTGGAGAAGAGCCTCATGCTGGGAAAGATTGAGGGCAGAAGAAAAAGGGGACGACAGAGAATGAGGTGGCCGGATGGAGTCCCTGAAACAGTTGGCCTGAGCATAAATGGACTCCAGGGGATGGTAGAGGACAGGAAGGCCTGGAGGAACATTGTCCATGGGGTCGCGACCTCAGGATTAACCCCTTCTTTAGCACACAGTACAAACGCAGGAAATGGATTAATTCACTAATCTGTACAGGTAATCCTCAAGTTACAACCACAATTGAGCCCAAAATTTATGTTGTTAAGTGAGCTTGCCCCATTTTACAGTTTTTCTTGCCACAGTTGTTAAGTGAATCATTGCATTTATTAAGTCAGTAACACGGTTGTTAAGTGAATCGTGTTTCCCCATTGACTTTGCTTGTCAGAAGGTCGCAAAAGGGATCACATGACCTTGCATCCATCATAAATATGAACCAGTTGTCAAGCATCTGAATTTTGATCATGTGACCCTGGGGATGGGTCATAAGTGTGAAAAATGGTCATCAGTCACTTTTTCAGTGCTGTTATAACTTTGAATGGTCACTAAATAAATGGTTGTAAGTCAAGGACTACCTGTCTTTTGCTGGATGACATCCAGTATGCACAGGGGATGGGAGTGGTAACAAACATTGGAAGACAGAGAAATGTTAAAGACACTTAGATCTTGGGAGAAATGTTTAAAAGGAAAATAAACTTTTAAAAATTCAGCTTTGAAAGTACAGGTAATACAATAGTACAATAGCAGAGTTGGAAGGGACCTTGGAGGTCTTCTAGTCCAACCTTCTGCCTAGGCAGGAAACCCTATAGCGTTTCAGGCAAATGGCTATCCAACATCTTCTTAAAGACTTCCAGTGTTGGGGCATTCACAACTTCTGGAGGCAAGTCGTTCCACTGATTAATTGTTCTAACTGTCGGGAAATTTCTCCTCAGTTCTAAGTTGCTTCTCTCCTTGATTAGTTTCCACCCATTGCTTCTTGTTCTACCCTCAGGCGCCTTGGAGAATAGTTTGACTCCCTCTTCTTTGTGGCAGCCCCTGAGATATTGGAAGGCTGCTATCATGTCTCACCTAGTCCTTCTTTTCATTAAACTAGACATCCCCAGTTCCTGCAACCGTTCTTCATATGTTTTAGTCTCCAGTTCCCTAATCATCTTTGTTGCTCTTCTCTGCACTCTTTCTAGAGTCTCCACATCTTTTCTACATCGTAGTGACCAGAACTGGATGCAGTATTCCAAGTGTGGCCTTACTAGGGCATTATAAAGTGGTATTAACACTTCACGTGATCTTGATTCTATCCCTCTGTTTATGTAGCCTAGAACTGTGTTGGCTTTTTTGGCAGCTGCTGCACACGGCTGGCTCATGTTTAAATGGTTGTCCACTAGGACTCCAAGATCCCTTTCACAGTTACTACTATTGAGCAAGGTACCACCTATACTGTACCTGTGCATTTCGTTTTTCTTGCCTAAATGTAGAACCTTACTCTTTTCACCGTCGAATTTCATTTTATTAGATAGTGCCCAATGTTCAAGTTTGTCAAGATCCTTCTGTATCTTTAGCCTGTCTTCTGGAGTGTTGGCTATTCCTGCCAGCTTGGTGTCATCTGCAAATTTGATGAGTTCCCCATTTATCCCCTCATCCAAATCATTAGTTCTCAATTTTACAACCATTGGTTTACTGACACTTCAAAGTTACAATAAACTGATTTTACGACCAGTCCTTGGACTTACAACTACTTCAGCACCCCTGCAGTCACAAAATTTGGGCCCCTTTCAACCAGTATAGGCATATGATGGTTGCAGAGTTTCGGGGTCACGTGATGCCATTTGCGATGTCTGTAACAAACTTCCAACAAGCAATGTCAAAGGGGGAAGCCAGTTTCACTTAATGACTGTGTGCTGCACTTAACCATCACAGTGATTTGCTTAACGACCAAGGCAAAGAAGGTTGTAAAATTGGGCACCATTTACTTAATAACTGCCTTACTTAGCAATAGAAGTTCCAGTCCAGATTGCGGTCATAAGTTGAAGATTACCTGTAATAATTTTAAAGAACATGAACACGTACAGATATCATAAAATGTTGGGTATTTATATGGGGCAGGAACAGAATATCCCGGAAAAGGACATTTTTTGATGCTAGGCATGCTGAAAAAAACCCAAAATCCAATTCTAATTAACATCACCTTTTTTTTCTATAAAAAAAAAACATGTTCAGAGCACAAGTTTCTGAGTGCAGCAGTCTCATTGTGGTGTTTTCTGTCCAATTGTGCTTTATTTCATCTCATTGTTAATGTAAACTTGCTAAAACCTTTTACATTACATTAAACCATCTTGGGCGGTTTAGTTTGCCGTCGGTTATTTGAATTATTTTTCTTTTAATTCTTTAGTTGCTGTAAACTACATTGGAAATAACTGATTACAGCAGGGTATAAATTCAAGGGTCACACCATCTATGTAGTCCTTTAAACAGCCATAATTTACAGTACAGGACCATGATGGTGAACTTATATCTTGCATGCTGCAGGGGACACACAGAGCCCTCTCAACTGTCGCCCAGATCAACTCCAATGCATATGTGCCTGCACTTCCAACTGGCCAGCTGATTTTTGGGTCTCTGCCATGCATGCGGGAGATATACGTGCATGCACAGGGGGGCGGGGCTGCACATGCGTGGCGCAGGGGGAGCACTGGGGGTGTGGCATTCCCGCTTCCCACGCTCCAATTTTTGGTCCAAGGAGGATTCAGGATGCCAGGTAATTGCAGGCCCGTGCAGAGGCTCTGGGAGGGCATAAAACGGGCATCTCGAAAGTCCAGAAACAGGCCTTTTTCCAGCCTCCGGAGAGCCTCCAAAGCCCGGGGAGGCTGTTTTCGCCCTCCCAGACACCCAAGGAAAGCCTCCAAAACCTGGGGAGGGCGATAATGCACCCCCGGATGTTGCAGGACACTGAGTAGGCCATGGAGGGGGGTCACACACGTATGCAAGGAGGAGTCATCGTGCGCATGCGCAGAGGGGTGGGGCGCATTGTATTATGGGTGTGGGCACACACATGTGCTATCGCGCACGTGTGCACGATTTCGGCACGTGAAGACAGAAAGGTTAGCCATCACTGGTACAGGACATACAACTACAAATATGTATTTAAATACCTCGGTAAAATCAATGGGGGTAAAATTGCTTGATTATCGATGGTGTTTCAGAAATGCTGAGTTTTCTCTTGGTTTAGTGTTCTATTATTAATGACCCTGGCTGATTCTAAAAAAACCACCACCCTAATCCACTATTTCTAAAACCTGGCAACTTTAAGACATGTGGACCTCTGGGTGTTAAGTACTGGATGTTGAAATCTGTATGTCTTAAAGTTGTCATGTTTCAGAAACGCTGCCCTAATCCAACAATACCAGCTGCTCCATTTTCAATGCAGGTCATCCTTGACTTACAACTATAGCAGTAGACTTATATACCGCTTCATAGGGCTTTCAGCCCTCTCTAAGCGGTTTACAGAGAGTCAGCATATTGCCCCCAACAATCTGGGTCCTCATTTTACCCACCTCGGAAGGATGGAAGGCTGAGTCAACCCTGAGCCGGTGAGATTTGAACCGCTGAACTGCTGATCTAGCAGTAGCCTGCAGTGCTGCATTTAACCACTGTGCCACCTCGGCTCTATAATGGACCCCAGAATTTCGGCCATAAGTCATGACAGCTGTAAATTGGGGTACCCATTGTTGTGGCCCATCAGTGGCCTGCGAGGAGGTTGGGAAGGAACCTGGGCCAGTCCTGGAGTCTGGGAAAGGCTCTGATGAGGGCTCTGTGTCGGAGGCAGAGAGGGGGCCATGGCCGTATGCCAGTTATCAGCTGCCTTCAGAGTTGGACATTAGTGAGGCAGACGAACAGCTGGAGCCTCTTCCCAGTGTGCGCATGCGCAGAGTTGCCAAACGAAGGGAACAGTTAAGGAACAGGGGTCAACTTGGGAGTAAAGCCACAGGTGGACAATGAATGACCCTCCCATAGGAAATAAAAGAAGAGCGAAAGGGGAATGGAGTTTGCAGGAGACAATTAGTTTGCTTAATTGGTTCGTGACTCTCTGAGACTCCTTGCCAAGTTTTGCAGATATCGGGCTATCATCTCTCCGAGCCAGATAAGGTCTGTGACTGTAAATCCTCCCTTGAAAGACTTGGCTGGATGTGAATGAGCAGAATTCACAGTCAATTAATAAAAGGGATTTTGTCAGGACAAGGAGTTTGCTTCATGCTCTTGGGAAGCCTCGGTCAGAACAACCATGTGACCAGATGTGATTTTATAACTTTTTTGTTTGTTAAGCAAACATGGTAGTCCTTAAGTAAATCCATGTATCCCTATGGATGTTTTTTCATGACAATCAGCCAAAAGGCCAGAAATTGGCGAAAAATGTTGTAAATTTCAGTCATGTGGCCATAACATGCGGCAACCAGCTCTAAAACTTAGCTGGTTGCCAAGCACCCAAAATGCAGTCATGTGACCATAAGATATGTACAATTGTCTGAAGTCTGGAACCAGGTCGTAAGTGGTTTTTGGAAGGTCTGTCATAATTTTGAACAGTCGCTAAGTGACCAGTTGTTAAACAAGAACTACAGATCACTGCAGGCCACTACAGCTGACTGTGATCTGCAGTTCAGCGGTTCAAATCTCACCGGCTCAAGGTCGACTCAGCCTTCCATCCTTCCGAGGTGGGTGAAATGAGGACCCGGACTGTGGGGGCAAGTTGCTGACTCCATTTGCTAAAAAAATTTGTAAACCGCTTAGAGAGAGGGCTGAAAGCCCTATGAAGCGGTATATAAGTCTAATAAATAAATAAATAAATAAATCGCACTTGATTGACATTGGACCATAACTGAGCCGAAAATTTCCATTGATAAGGTGGCTGAGAGAATTTTGCACCTTTCTCGCCACAGTTGCTAAGTGAATCACTACAGTTGTAAAGTTAATAACACGGTTGTTAAGTGAATCTGGCTTCCTCATTGACTTTGTCAGAAAGTCTCAAAAGATGATCACGTGACCCCAGGACACTGCAACCATCATAAAGGGCGGCATATAAGTCCAATAAACCTAACCTAACCTAACCTAAATACATGCCTGTGGCCAAACATCCACATGTTCAGTGGTGGGTTTCAAAAAATTTTGGAACCTACTCTGTGGGTGTGGCCTCCTTTGTGGGAGTGGCTTGCCGGCTATGTGACCTGGTGGGAGTGGCTTGCCGGCCATGTGTTCTCTCTCTCTCTCTCTCTCTCTCTCTCTCTCTCTCTTTCCTTCCTTTTGTCTCTCTGTCCCTTTTTTCTTTTTTTCTTTCATCTTTCTCTCACTTTTTCTTTCTTTTTTCTTTCTTTCTTTCTTTCTTTCTTTCTTTCTTTCTTTCTTTCTTCCTTCCTTTCTTTCTTTCTTTCTTCCTTTCTCTCTCTCTCTCTCTCTCTCTCTCTGTCAGTCTGTGTGTGTGTGTGTGTGTGTGTGTTTGTGTGTGTGTGTGTGTGTGTCAGTGGTGGGTTTCAAAAATTTTTGGAACCTCTTCTGTAGGTGTGGCCTGCTTTCCGGGTCCACTGGTGGAACCTCTTCTAACCGGTTCGGTAGATTTGACAAACCGGTTCTACCGAATAGGTGCGAACTGGTAGGAACCCACCTCTGCAAATTTTGATCATGTGACCATGGGGATACTGCAAAGGTCGTAATTGTGAAAAATGGTCATAAGTCACTTTTTAATGGCACTGTAACTGCGAATGGTCACTAGAATAGAATAGAATAGTTGGAAGGGACCTTGGAGGTCTTCTAGTCCAACCCCCTGCTTAGGCAGGAAACCCTACACCACTTCAGACAAATGGTTATCCAACAGCAACATAAATTAAAAACTTCCAGTGTTGGGGCATTCACAACTTCTAGAGGCAAGTTGTTCCACTGATTAATTGTTCTAACTGTCAGGAAATTTCTGACTCCGTTGTTACATCCTCTACCCCCCGACAGCTTCAATCTTAAACTTTCTACCGTGGACCTCACCCCATTCCTAAAAGGTCCTTAAAGGGGGCGTGCATAAGCGCCCCTGCGTGCTTATCGTCCCTCTCCTACTGCCCCCATTTATTTGTATTCATTTCTTTCGTTCATGTCCATGTCTATATTTAAACCTGCTGTCTTGTACATGTTTGACAAACTAATAAATACAAATATATATGTGGTACACAATGGGCTGAATTTATATTAAGCCGGACTAAAAAGTGGCTGTGTTATTTGCTGTTCAAGGTGTGCTGAGGAACCCCAGTCATTGGCTTAGAAGGTTGTGCAAATCGGGCCATTGCATTAAGTGACACGAGTGTGTCTCCGTGTGTACATTTCCAATTGATTAACCGGACTTCTTCAGAGTTTCCTCTTACGAGTTGTACGTTTTTGCAGCTTGTCCGAATGAATAACACCGAGGAGGTGTTTTCTCTCCTTTCCGCTTTCGATCACAGCCACGCACGGCTGCCTGCTCTCCCTGGTAGATTCCTGAGTGGCTGACGGATCCACTATCCTTGGAGAGCAAGAGAGCCAGATTCCCTGGAGAAAAATGTGTGTTTACAAGAGCTGGAAAGGAAACTGATGCAACCATCAGCCTCTGGTTACATGTGAGCTGATGGCAGAGTACCAGAAGATCTATGAGAGTCTAGCAGAGGTCAGCCCCCCCCCTCCGCTCTCTTGACCCCACCAGGTAAGCTAAGAGGCCCGAGGCCACTTCTCCTGTTCCTATGTTCAGCAAAATCCAGGATTTCCTGATGTAGGGTTAAAATCAAGGAATTTGTTCTGGTTATGGAACCGAGTTGTTTTTTTTTTTAATGAGTGACCTCAAATATAAAAATACAACCCTCATTTTTCCCGTCCTCTTGCTGGGGGACACCAGGATTTAAAATTTGGACTGAATCCAGAGAAACCCAAGTTTAAATCCTCGAAAAAGCTCATTGAGCGTTTAATCTAAATAGCCATTGGCTCTATGTATAAAATAGCTTTACACCGTGTTGTTGTTGTTAGTTGCAAATGTTGATTTTGCAAAGTCGTGTCTCACCCATCGCAACTCCATGAACTTCCTGTCCTCTACCATCCTCTAGAGTCCATTTACGTTCACGCTGACTGCTTCGGTGACTCCATCCAGCCACCTCATTCTCTGTCATCCCCTTCTTCATTTACCCTCCATCGTTCCCAGCATGAGGCTCTTCTCCAGTGAGTCCTTCCTTCTCATTAGGTGGCCAAAGTATTTGAGTTTCCTCTTCAGGATCTGCCTTCTAAAGAGCACTCAGGGTTGATCTCCTTAGGACTGAAAAGTTGAATCGTCTTGAAATCCAAAGGACTCACAGGAGTCTTCTCCAGCACCAGAGTTCAAAGGTCTCCATTCTTTGGCGCTCAGCCTTCCTTATGGCCCAACATTCACAGCCATCCATTGCAATTGGGAAAAACATAGCCTTAACTATAAGCACTTTTGTTGGCAGGGTGATGTCTCTGCTTTTTAGTATGCTGTCTAGATTTGCCATAGCTTTCCTGCCCAAGAGCAAGCGTCTTTTAATTTCTTGGCCAGAGGCCCCATCTGCAGTGATCTTGGAGCCCAGGAAAATAAAATCTGTCACTACCTCGTTTTCTTCCCCATCTATTTGCCAGGAATTGAGAGGGCTGGATGTCATGCTTAGTTTTCTTAATGTTGAGTTTCAAGAGAACTTTTGCACTCTCCTCCTTCACCCACATCAAAGAGGCTCTTTAGTTCCTCTTGTATGTATGAAACCATAAACCATAAACTTTCACCAAGACTGTCTTAGAACCGCTTTTTAAAGCTGTTAAATTTCTATTTGTGTCATCAGTGATAGCATCTACCCACCGTGCCTCTTTATTCATCCATCCATCCATCCATCCGTCCATCCATCTAGTTATCCAGCAGCCGAGGGAAAAAACAACCACAAAAAATTATCAATAGAAATGTAACACAAATATTTCAATAAAACTAATTCACAGGACGATGATGATCAACAGGGTGGGATGAGTGACACAAACTGGGTCGCACAAACTGACACTCTTTAACGCACAGATCCTATGACATCCCTCTTCTGTTGGATCTGATGGGGCAGTTAGACGGGATCAAGGAGAGATGGCCCTGGTCCCCATGCTTTTTTCAAGTGTCTTCTCCTTTTCTTAGGGATGTGCCTCCAGAGGTTGCGAGTGCTCCAACAGTGCAGGTTTTTAAGAAGAGATTAGACAACCATTTGTTTGAAATGGTATAGAGCAGGGGTGTCAAACTCAAGACTCGGAGACTGGATCCGGTCCAAGGGGTACCGTATTTTTCAGAGTATAAGATCTTTTTCCCTCAAAAAAGAGGCTGAAAATCTGGGTGCGTCTTATACACTGAATACAGCAAAAAAAATTGCCTCCTGAAACCCGCCCCCTTCACCAAAATGGCCGTGCATACCCTTATGGAGGCTTTCAGAGAGTTCCTGGGGGCTGGGGAGGGCAGAAATGAGCAAAAAATGGGCCGTTTCTTGCTCAATTTTGCCCCTCCAGCTTCCAGGAGCACTCTATAAGCTTCCTAATGCCCTTTTTTGATGAAAAATGGGCCGTTTTTGCTCATTCCCCCACCCCACCCCTGCAGGAAACTCTACAAGCCTAAGGGCTATTCATGCCCTTTTTTTTGGGGGGGGAAGGGTGTGTTTTTGTGAAAAAAGGGGTGGTTTTGGGTAGGTTTGCAGAGTCCAAAACCTTTTTTTTAAATTTGCCTCTTCAAAACCTTGCTGCGTCTTATACTCCAGTGTGTCTTATACTCCGAAAAATACGGTACTTAGATCTGGCTCATAGGGCTGACCTGGAAACAGCAAAAGACCAGCCCACAGAGTCTCTGCCAGTCAGTGGTGGGTTTCAAAATTTTTTAGAATCTCTTCTGTAGGTGTGGCCTGCTTTGTGGGAGTGGCTTGCTGGCCATGTGACCAGGTGGGAGTGACTTGCCATCCATGTGGCCGAGTGGGAGTGGCTTGGCAGTCCTGTGACTGGATGGGCGTGGCCAACTTTTAAAATGTGGTGAAACTCACTTAACAACGCTCTTGCTTAGCAACTAAAATGTTGGCTCAGAAACTCTGTCATTTGAAGCACGCAAGTCTTAAAGCTGTCAATTACAAGACCCTCACACCTCTAACCCTTTAGAAAAAAAAACCCAGGGGTGTTCAAACTTGACAGCTTTAAGACTTGTGGACTTCAACTCCCAGAATTCCTCCTCTTGCTCTTCATCTTGATGATGTGCGGACGGGTGGGGGGAGGAAGCTGGAACCGGTTCTAAAGGGCACTGTAGATTTGTGGAACCTCTTCTATTGAAGAGGTTAGAACTGGCAGGAATCCACCACTGCTGCCAGTGGAAATGGAGCTGCCATTTTTGCTGGCAGAGGGTTGCAAGAGGCCATCGCAGCCAAAAACAGAGCTCGGAAGCCTGTTTTTGCTGACAGAGCACTTGGGACTCCATAGGTACCCCTGACACGAGTGACGTCGAGCTAGTCACGCTCACCCTGCCCCCCCCCGATGTCAAACACAACCCTGATGTGGCCCTTAATGAAATTGAGTTGGAAACCCCCCCCCCCCCCGCCTTAAGGCAATGGCCCTTTTGGGCACCAAAGACCACCTCTGTGGAGAAGGGTTTTTTTCATGGTCCAGAGGTGGCATGGATTTGTGTGATGCCTGCATCCTGCGGATGTGGCTTCGCTTGTTTGCGTGGCCCACTTCCTGGTATGCTGTGGATCGGTGCCGGTCCACGGACCAGGAATGGGGGACCCCTGGTTATAAAGCGAGAGCGTCTTGTTTTAGGGTAAACTGTATGTCCAAATTCTCTAAGCCAGTGTTTCTCAATCTTGGCAACTTTAAAACGTGTGTACTTCAACTTCAATTGGGACGTGGTGGCTCAGTGACTAAGACCCTGAGTTTGTCAATCAGAAGGTCAGCAGTTCGGTGGTTTGAATCTCTAGCGCCATGTAACAGAGTGCGCTCCCGTTACATGTCTCAGCTTCTTCCAACCTAGCAGTTCGAAAGCACATGAAAATGCAAGTCAAAAAATAGGGACCATCTTTGGTGGGAAGGTAATAGCGTTCTGTGTGCCTTTGGCATTTAGTCACGCCGGCCACATGACCATGGAGACATCTTTGGACAGCGCTGGCTCTTCGGCTTTCAAACGAAGATGAGCACTGTCCCCTAGAGTCGGGAACAACTAGCACATATGTGTAAGGGGAACCTTTACTTTTACCTTTACTTCAACTCCCAAAATTCGCCAGCGAGTATAGCTGGTTGGGGAATTCTGGGAGTTGAAATACACTCATCTTAAAAGTTGATAAGTGTTTCTCAACACTTATCTGAACTATAGCTTCATGATTATCCAGTCCTAGCTAGTATCCTGAATTGTCTTCCTCTAGTGGTGAATGGCATATTGTAAAAAACACCCTGCCAATTACTCCCCTGACTGGTACTGTAGGATGTAGAATCCCCAGGAGACCGATTGGTATGAAGAGCCCAGACAGAATCATGTGCCAAAGACAACTATGTTTTTTTCAGAATTAGCTTCTCAATTTCCCTGGGGTGGAAGAAACCCAGCTTCTACCACCAACGCAAAAGACAGAATGGGCATCCATGGGTGCTGTCGTGTTGATGGAAGGGTCTGGTTTTCTTCCTGTGCTGGGGTGGAAGACGGTTATTGGAAAGGGCAAAGCTGGGACCAACCAGATAGTGGAATATCCAGGCCTGAGGATATCCACATTCAAAAAGAGGATGCAGACTGGTGTATTTTGGCCCGGCTGAATTGTTGCAAATTTAGGAATACGGTAATATAATTAAAGTGGAAATGCAGGGCGGTAATCTCACCCCAGTGGGAAAAAGAGTTTCTGAATCAGCTCAATGCCTGCTTTTGAATGCCTTCCCAGGGACCGAGCATAGGAATTCCCAGTGCTTGGTTTGTTAAGCCGAATATTTCCCATTTCATCACCGCCTGAGTAATCAGAAACCCCAACTATAAATACAGGATTAACTGTCTGTTTCTAAATTGAATGGATGTTTTCTTGCCAGTTAACCTTACCAAGTATTGAAGAAAAACATAAATGCTGATTGCAAAATTTCCCTGTGCAAAATTGAAGACTTCCTCTCCTATTGGAGACCTGTCCAGTTATTAAGATTTGGGGTGGTGGTGGTGAGAGAGAAGGGTGTCCTTTAAAAGTTTGCCCAAAATGTTTCCAAATCACTCACCTGAATGATGGAGATGAAGCTACAAACAAGGAACCTTCTACCATATGTGGTGGACCTGTATCAAAGCTAGAAAGTATTGGCTTAGAATAAAGGAATGGCTGGAACAAATTACAGAACAACAGATCGAACTGAAACCGGAACTATTCTTATTGGAGATATTAGGCGAAAAATGTGTTAAAAATTCAATATATAATGTTACATATATTAACTGCAACTAGAATTGTATTTGCTCAAAATTGGAAACAGAATAATATCCCTTCAGATGCAATGTTAATGAGAAAGGTACTTGTTTGTGCAGAGATGGATAGGTTGACCATGGAATTGAAAGACAGAGAAGAATCGGAGTATTATAAAGTGTGGAGTAAATGGTATAAATGGCTGGATGATAGATGCAAAAGTACAGTATTAGAATTATTATCTACAATAAATACAATAACACTGTATTTATACTATATTGCCAAAAGTATTTGCTCACCCATCCAAATAATCAGAATCAGGTGTTCCAATCACTTCCATGGCCACAGGGGTATAAAATCAAGTACCTAGGCATGCAGACTGTTTTTACAAACATTGTGTGAAAGAATGGGTCGCTCTCAGGAGCTCAGTGAATTCCAGCGTGGAACTGTGATAGGATGCCACCTGTGCAACAAATCCAGTCGTGACATTTCCTCGCTCCTAAATATTCCACAGTCAACTGTCAGCTGTATTATAAGAACGTGGAAGTGTTTGGGAACGACAGCAACTCAGTCATGAAGTGGTAGGCCACGTAAACTCGTCCAACATCAGTGTGTGATCTCACAAATGCGCTTGTGGAAGAATGGTCAAAAATTCCCACAAACGCACTCCTGAACCTTGTGGACAGCCTTCCCAGAAGAGTTGAAGCTGTTATAGCTGCAAAGAGTGGACCGATGTCATATTGAACCCTATGGATTAGGAATGGGAGGTGAGCTAATACTTTTGGCAATATAGTGTATCTATAAATATTATTACATTCTATAAAGCTTATGAAAAATATGAATATTAATGATACTGATATGGTAACTCTGTAATGAGTGGAAATTTGTGTTTTGTTTTTAATGTTTAAATAAATTTAATAAAAATTATATATATGTGTGTGTGTGTGTTTATGTGTATATGTGTGTGTTTATGTGTTTATGTGTATATATATGTGTATATATATATGTGTGTGTGTGTGTGTGTGTGTTTTATTTGTGCTGATATTTTTTTATTTGTGCTGATACCCACAAATATAACAAAGGCAACAGTAAAAATATTGGGTTTCTGTCGTGATGGATTCTTGTGACGAGCCGATTGACAGATGATGGAAGCAGTTAGCTTCCTCCCATAATTGGGGCTTACCAGGGGTTGTGAAAATCATTCATATATATATATATATATATATATATATATATATATATATATATATATATATATATATATATATATATATATATATATATATATATATATATATATATATATATATATATATATATATATATATATATATGATTCACCAGGTGCCTATGGAGATAATCATGCACATCATGGTTGTATTAGAATATAGAATAACAGAGTTGGAAGGGACCTTGGAGTCCAACTCCCTGCTTAGGCAGGAAACCCTACACCATTTCAGACAAATGGCTATGCAACATCTTCTTAAAGATTTCCAGTGTGGGGCATTCACAACCTCTGGAGGCAAGCTGTTCCACTGATTAATTGTTCTCACTGTCAGGAAATTCCTCCTCAGTTCTAAGTTGCTTCTCTCCTTGCTTAGTTTCCACCCATTGCTTCTTGTTCTACCCTCAGGTGCCTTGGAGAATAGTTTGACTCCCTCTTCTTTGTGGCAACCCTTGAGATACTGGGACACTTCTATCATGTCTCCCCTAGTCCTTCTTTTCATTAAACTAGACATACCCAGTTCCTGCAACCGTTCTTCATATGTTTTAGCCTCCAGTCCCCTAATCATCTTTGTTGCTCTTCTCTGCACTCTTTCTAGAGTCTCCACATCTTTTTTACATTGTGGTGATCAAAATTGAATGCAGTATTCCAAGTGTGGCCTTACCAAGGCCTTATAAAGTGGTATTAACACTTCACGTGATCTTGATTCTATCCCTCTGTTTATGCAACCTAGAACTGTGTTGACTTTTTTGGCAGCTGCTGCACACATCTGCCTCCTATTTAAATGGTTGTCCACTAGGACTCCATGATCCCTCTCACAGTTACTACTATTGAGAAAGGCACCACCTATACTGTACCTGTGCATTTTGTTTTTCTTGCCCAAATGTAGAACCTTACTTTTGTTCACCATTGAATTTCATGTAGTTAGATTTTGTTCAAGTTTGTAAAGATCCTTCTGTATCTTTAGTCTATCTTCTGGAGTGTTGGCTATTCCTGCCAGCTTGGTGTCATCTGCAAATTTGATGAGTTCCCCATTTATCCCCTCCTCCAAATCATTGATGAAGATGTTGACGAGTACTGGACTTAAAACAGAGCCTTGGGGTACTCCACCGCATACTTCCCTCCATGTAGATGCAGTTCCATTGAGGACTACACATTGAGTGAGGTTGGTCAGCCAGGTACGAATCCATCTGGTGGCGATGCTGTCTAACCTAATTTGATTTGTATCAACTCTAGGTTGACATGCTCTGTGTTCTACTTGTTTATTTTCTTGGCTATCGATGGTATTCTCAAGAGTCTTCTCCAACACTAAAGTTCAAAGGCACCAATCGCCTTAGTCTTCATTTTAATCTATGCTTTTAACTTTCTAGTTGTTGGTCTTGTTTTTAACATTTTGCTAGGTGCCCTAAGTAGTTGCCACAGGATAAAGGCAGGATAGATAGGTAGTCTTCAACTTATAGTCATTTTTAGTGACTGTTCAAAGTTACAGCAGTATTGAAAAATGGGACTTATGACAGGTACTTGTACTTACGACCATTGCAGCATCCCCATGATCACCCATCTCATTGTTGAAACGACTCTAGGTGGCTTTTTGAATCATGCATCCATGCAGTTCAAAGAACGTCCCTTTTGAGTTGAATTCAACTTTGGCAGTGGCAGTGACACGGATGTGCAGTTTTATTGGCAACAGAATGGAGGTGCCATGCAGTTACCTTTTTTTCAGGATATTCTTGAACTTGATACAGTACAATATTGAGATCTTCTGGTGAGAGGGTAGGGGTAGCATAAATTAAATAAATAAATAAATACATTTGATTTACAGAATGTTAGAGATTCTATTTATATAAAGCACCACGGGGCAAACAAAGGACACAGTCACCATGTGCTTTACTGCTCAACTATATAACTGTAACAGGAAACAAAAGAGCATAGAGTGAAGATTAGTCATAAGTCACTTTCTTCAGTACTGTTGTAACTTTGAATAGTCACTAAGCAAATGGTTATAAGTCAAAGACGACCTTAAACTTGTCTAAAGAATGGCACAACAAGATTATCATAGAATGTCAAGTTACAGAGAATGTTGTGGCCCAGCAGGATCCGGTTGAGCTGCTGATGGACTTGGATAGTGAGGAACCATATGAGTCTGCCATGGAAGATGTGGAGGATCCTGTGCAGGGTTCAGACTCAGAGCAGGGACCAGAGAGGCTGGTTGGCCACCAGGAGGTGCCTGAGGCATGGAGCAGTGGGAGCATCAAAGGCAGTTTGTCCCTGATGCTAGATTGAGAAGGGCTGAGAAACGGAAAAAGCAACTCCATAGGCAAGCTCATAGAAGATAATTAAGCACAGGTGGTTGTGGCTTGGTCCCTCCCAAGAGAGTTTATAAGTGAGGTGTTGGGAGGGGACATTTACAGGAAACAACCGTTCGAATTAGTAGTGAAGAAAATCTGTCTGTATTCTAGCCTGCCTGTTCGTTTGGATTATCTGTGTTGCTTCATTTGAACTATCTGAGTTGCTGCCAAGCTATTCTATTGAATGTGAGTTGTCTGGGCACTCAGTCAAAGGATTCGTTATCTCAGTAATTAAATAGCCAAGCCTGTGTTCTGGTTTACTCACAGGCCAGGGTGGGTCAGAACAAAAGAATATACCTTGTACTCAATTTGTTGCATAACCAACTGACCAAGGAGAAATTCAACATAGAAATTAGGAGAAACTTTCTGACGGTGAGAATAATC
Source organism: Thamnophis sirtalis (assembly GCF_051295495.1). NCBI lineage: Eukaryota > Metazoa > Chordata > Lepidosauria > Squamata > Natricidae > Thamnophis > Thamnophis sirtalis. The sequence continues at coordinate 168,227,955 of NW_028261381.1, read as the reverse complement.
AACCAATGGAACAGCTTGCCGTCAGAAGTTGTGGGGGCTTCATCACTTGAGACTTTCAAGAAGAGATTGGACTGCCATTGTCAGAAATGGTGTAGGGTCTCCTGCTTGTGCAGGGGGTTGGACTAGATGACCTATAAGATCCCTTCCAACTCTGTTAATCTGTTATCTGTTAGACCTGAATAGGATTGAGGTCTTCAGCTGCCCCTTTGCTTCTGAAAGCGCTGGGTTTCCTGTTCTCTAGGTCAGTAGTGTCTATATTTATCCATTTTTCTTTCCGCTTTTCTGCTCGAAGTTTGATAAAGAAAGCAAAATTTTTTGCTTTCTTTTTGTCTGTATATTTGTCTGTTTTGTTGCATAGAAATGAGGGATGGGCACATCGGGAGAAACATGAAAATAACTCGATTTAAGTGTGTGTAATAAAATTGGAAGAGAAAGGCAGAAAAATGAAGGGTGTGGCTTTGTGTACAAAGAAGCCAGAAGTAAAGTGAAGTTCATTGGGAAGGGTGGGGGGGGGGTTGTTGGGTCATAAAGAGAGAATAAATAAGATTCAAACTGAAGCCTCGAAGGGAAGAATGAGTTCGATGAGACCGAGAAAATTGCGGTTAGGTGAACTTGCTGAGTTCCTCAGAAGAAGAGAGGTGAGAAGAACAACAGGAAACGTATGGAAGTATGGAGAGAAAGATTGGCAGAGAGTAAATTGCGGTGGTGTAAACTTGATTTAGTTAGATTTATCATTTTCCTGATTTGCTATTGCTGTGTTTTGCCATAACTATGAACACTTCCAAGAGTGAAATGAAAAAACACTAGCCAAAAAAAGAGGTGTGTGTGTGTGTTTGTGTGTGTGTGTGTTTGTGTGTGTGTGTGCGTGTGCAAGCAGTATTATCAACAGGTCCTTTGAAGTAGTTTGTGACAATATTTCTTATCCTCAACAACTTTAAGATGTATGGACATCCCTGGGGAAGTCTGGGAGTTCCTCCTCCGAATTCCATCCGCCGGCCAGTGTTGACTGGCGACTACCCTGAGGAGAGCCTTCTCTGTGGCTGCTCCGACCCTCTGGAACGAGCTCCCCATGGAGATTCGAACCCTCACCACCCTCCAGGCCTTCCGCAAAGCCCTTAAAACCTGGCTGTTCCGATAGGCCTGGGGCTAAAGAGCTGTTGCCCCCGTCTCGAATGGTATGACTGTTGTGTGTTTTTAAATTATGTATTGTTATGTTTCGTTTTTTATTTTTTGTCTGTACCTCCCCTTCCCTGATTTGATTTGTTAGCCGCCCTGAGTCCCCTTCGGGGGAAAAGGGCGGCATATAAATATAATAAAATGAAATGAAATGAATGAAATGAGTTGAAGTCCATGCATCAAGAAGATTATAATTCAATATAAATTTGTGTATTAGTATTAGAATTATATAAGTTAATTAAGCATAACAAATACGATTATTGGTTTCCTATCTGTAGTAAAAGGAGGGGAGTGATATCAAGAATATGGAGATTGGCATAAGAAAATAATATACTGAAATGTTGATTAATTAAGGAAAGATTATAATTCAATAAACTATGTGTATTACTCCTAAAAGTCTATAAGATTGTTAATTGGGTTAAATATGAAGAGTGTTTTTATTTGTACTAAAATGTAACCCTGATTCCACACTGTTCACACAATAATATGTTTGTAGAAAAAGAAAACAACTTTATAAAAAAAGAAGTTGTGGAACCACAATATATGATAATTTTTTTGCATGTCACTGAGGTTTTCTTCTGATTTCCAGCAAAAATTGCCCATTGGGGAAAATGTGTTTTGCTTAAAGACCGCCATGTTTCCTTAATGACCACTGCAAGAGATTGTAAAACCAGACAAGGTCACTTGGTGATCTGTTTAACAACCGCTACCGTTTTAATGCCTGTTATTCCAGATTAAATTACCGTCGCAAGTAAAGTAGTAAAAAATCACCGTTCCAAGCAGAAGACTACCTGTACAAGCAGTCCTTGACTTACAACAGTTCATTTAGTGACTGTTCAAAGTTACATCAGCTCTGGGAAAAGTGACATGGCCATTTTTTAACCGTTTCAGCGTCCCCATGGTCACATGATCAAAATTCGGATGCTTGGCAACTGACTCATATTTACGACAGTTGCAGTGTTCGGGGATCATGTGATCCCCTTTTGCGACCTTCTGATAAGCAAAGTCAAGGGAGAGGCCAGATTCACTTAGCAACCATATGACTTAACTCAACAACTGCAGTGACTCACTTAACAACGGTGGCAAGAAAGGTCGTGAAATGGGACAACACTCTCTTAACAAATGTCTCACTTAGCCACTGATATTGTGTGCTCAACTGAGGTCGTATGTTGAGGAACTGCCCGTATATGAGCCGTGGTGGCACACTGGTTAGAATGAAGTATTGCAGGCTAACTCTGCCCACAGCCAGAAGTTCGATCCTCACCAGGCTCAAGGTCGATCCTCACCAGGCTCAAGGCCTTCCATCCTTCTGAGGTTGGTAAAACGAGAATCCAGATTGTTGAGGGAAATATTCTGACTCTGTAAACCGCTTAGAGAGGGCTGTAAAGTATTATGAAGTGGTATATAACTCTAAGTGCTATTGCTATAAGCCCCAATTAGAAGCTTCCTTACACTCAGTGGTGGATTAAGGCTCACTGGTGCTCTAAGCACTGACAAATCTTGGTGCCTCTTCTTTGTACATACAGTACAAATCTTCATTTTTTCTTTTTCTTTCTGAACTTTGTGGGGCTCCCTTTGGGCCTGGTGCCCTAAGCAGGTGCCTAGTCTGCTTAATGGTTAATACACCACTGCTTACACTGCTAGCATTAAAGGGCTAGAAGAATAAATCCATCTTTTCCTGGCATCAAAAACTTAGTATCATGCTTAACATGCAAAGGGACAGGCATGGTGGCTCAGTGGCTAAGACGCTGAGCTTGTCGATTAGAAAGGTTGGCAGTTCGGCGGTTCGAATTGTCCCAGTTTCTGCCAACCTAGCAGTTCGAAAGCATGTAAAAAATGCAAGTAGAAAAATAGGAACCACCTTTGGTGGGAAGGTATTTGCGCCTTAGTCATGCCAGCCACTTGACCACGGAGACGTCTTTGGACAGCGCTGGCTCTTTTGCTTTGAAATGGAGATGAGCACCACCCCCTAGAGTCAGGAACGACTAGCACATATGTGCGAGGAGAACCTTTACCTTTACCTTATATAACATGCCGAAGCGCACTAGCACTTAGGCTACCGTCCCTGTTCTACTGTCTCCATTTATTTGTACCCATTTCCTTCGTTCGTGTCCATGTTTATATTTACATCTGTTGTACACGTTTGACAAACTAAACAATGTAAAAAAAAAAAAGAGCTGAGTGGAGCTTTATTGGGAACCACAGCTCCAAAAGGCTGAACGCATCTCGGGGGGGGGGGGGGGGGGGCTCGGCGCGACTCAAGCCACGGTGTGGTTGGTTTTCAGCGCTGCCTTTGAGCGCACAGCGACGGAGTTTGGCCAAACCGGGTTTTTATTGCGGCGGAGGATGAAGCCCACGATAGGATCCAAGGCTCCATTGGGTCGCCGGTCCGAGGACCGGGCGCTCAGCGGCGACAAAGACCCCCGCAGCAGCCCCCTTCCCCCCGCGCAGCCGCTCACTTCGGCCGCGCCCTCTCCAAAAGCGCCGCCTCGACGCAACTTTGGAGAGGGGAAAAAAGTTTTAGGCGGACTTTTTCGCCGCGGTCGCTTCGTTCCCTCTCGGCCCGGACCCGGCCCGGCCTCATGCTCTCCCAATACGGGCACCGCGCTTTGGGCGCGCTGATGCTCTTGGGCACCGCCTCGGGCTTGGTGGCCGTGCTGGCCTCGATGCTGCTCTTCCAGATCCAAGGAGGCGCCGGCGGCAACCGCGACCTGAGCTCGTGGCTCCGCGCGCTCCTGCGCCCGATCGCCGCCGGCCTGGCCTCGCTCGGCTTGGTGCTCAGCCTGAGCTGCCTGCTCCTCAGCCTCCTGCACGGCTACTGCGGCGCCGAGCGATGCGCGGCCTCGGGGGGCGCGCTGGGCAGCGAGAGGTGCGTATGCGATGGCGGGAGGGGGCGGTAAGCCTCGGAGCGGCGTCCCTGCTCTCTTCTCCCTGGGAGCCCCGAAGCGACGGAAGGCGATCGGGGGTCGCGAAGGCTTTTCTCGAGTGGCTCTTTCGGAACTGGGTTTGAATTGGGGGGGGCATTTAGTTGGCACAGAGGATGTAACATGGGTTCATTTCTTCTGCTAAGCCAAGGTGTATATTGACCTCTGCTTTGCTGAGGGGGTAGCATACCTTTGGATAGCCTTATAAAATAACAGAATTGGAAGGGACTTTGGAGGTCTTCTAGTCTAACCCCCTGCCTAGGCAGGAAACCCTACACCACTTCAGACAAAGAGTTATCCAACGTCTTCTTTAAAACTTCCAGTGTTGGAGCATTCACAACTTCTGGAGGCAAGTCGTTCCAATGATTAATTGTTCTGTCAGGAAATTTCTCTTCAGTTCCAAGTTGCTCCTCTCCTTGATTAGTTTCCACCCATTGCTTCTTTTTCTACCCCCAGGTGCTTTGGAGAATAGTTTGACTCCCTCTTCTTTGTGGCAACCCCTGAGATATTGGAAGACTGCTATCACTTCTCCCCTAGTCCTTCTTTTCATTAAACTAGACATACCCAGTTCCTGCAACCGTTCTTCATATGTTTTAGTCTCCAGTCCCCTAATCATCTTTGTTGCTCTTCTCTGCATTCTTTCTAGAGTCTCCTCTAGACACCCTATATGCTGTCAATCAAGATATACCTTTGAATTTTATTTAATCTGATCTAAACCAATGATTGGGAGTCACCCCGAGTTGGTTATAAGATGAGTGGCTATATATATATATATATATTTAAGAAATACATAAATACAGGAAAAAGATAAAAGTATGCAAGGGTGAAATCAAGATTTTGGAGCATTAGTCTGATAGTAGAGAATATATCCCTAGCGCTGAGTAATGGAGTGAGCTTCCGTGACTTGTCCCAGCTTCTGCCAACCTAGGAGTTCGAAAACATGTAAAAATGCAAGTAGAAAAATAGGTAACCTTTGTGTAATTGCATTCTGTGCGTCTTCGGCATTTAGTCAAGCCGACCACATGACCACGGATACGTCTTCAGGCAGCGCTGGCTCTTCGGCTTTGAAACGGAGATTAAAACCGCCCCCTAGAATCAGAAACAACTAGCACATATGTGGAAGGGAAACCTTTATCTTTGCGAGAATATATCTAATTTATGATTGGGCTGTAGGTTGACTTCAGTGGTGGGTTTCAAAAATTGTTCGAACCTACTCTGTGAGTGTGGCCTCCTTTGTGGGAGTGGCTTGCCGCCCATGTGACCAGATGGGAGTGGCTTGCCGCCCATGTGACCGGATATGAAGATGCCGACGACACTTGTCAGAACCACCTTAAATTACCTCACACACAGCACTGGCATACATAAGAATAGGATGTAAACTTGTTTTTTAAAAGGCATCTCTGGTTTGCGTTAAAACAACTTCAACACACGCAATGTTCTGATTGCACCACAAATGTAGTCATCCTTACCTTTCACAGAGGCACTGAGTTTTATAAATATGAGCATGATAGTGTAGAATAATCACATCCAAGGACCAGTGGTGGGCTTCAAAAAAATTTGGAGCCTCTTCTGTAGGTGTGGCCTGCTTTCCGGGTCCACTGGTGGAACCTCTTCTAACCGGTTCGGGAGATTTGACGAACTGGTTCTACCGAATAGGTGCGAACTGGTAGGAACCCACCTCTGGTTGACTTGGTCATTTTCTTGCAGATGTTTCTTTACCTGCCTAGAAAATACTGATTTCTCAATCTTGATAGCTTTAAGATGACTCCAATTCCCAGAGTATTCTGCAATGAACAAGCTGGTTGGGGAATTCTGGGAATTGAAGTCCACACAATCTTAAAATGGCTGAAGTTGAGAAACACCACAATAGAAAATCGATCCAAAGGTGAATCGAATTAAGCAGATATCTTAATTCTGTTGCCTTTTGGGCTTGACATAATTTAAAGTCTTTCTTTTGGCTTTGATTTTGATTGAGCTAAGCCACATAAAGGCTGGGTTCACATCATACACTGAAGGAGGGTTAAAAAAAAACAGAGTGTTTGTGTTTACATTAAAACCTGTACCTAAACAAAGGAACCTGAGTAAGGCTTACTATAATAGTCTGATTCACACAACATGTTGAACTACAATCCATGTTTGGCTAATCTAACATGTGCAAACCCATGAAGACTCTAGGATGCTGGTAGTTAATATTTAGATACTTCCAAGGTCGACAAAATTTATTAAAACTGCAACAGAATCATAGGAAAATAATGTTTGCATAAGTTTCCCCATTCTAGAGTTTTGCTCCAGGCTCACATCAGTTTTGAGGCATTGATCACGTTCTTGTGCAAAATGGCAAAATGTAATACACACCAACCACATCCATGTGCCAGCCTTTATAAAGTGAAATTCCATTTTAATGAGCGATTTTGGAATCCAGCCTACTGGCATTCACTGTATTCATTATGCTTTCATCTCAGCTCCTCCATTTTTCCTAAGTTGCTGTGGTGATTCTGAATTAACACTTCAAATGTTCTTTCTGGATTCCACCTCCCATCTCCCTTCCCTTATCTTCTCTCTCTGTCCCATAATCCACATTCAATTCTTTTCCTTTCCCTCTCCCTCCTTCTCTTTTTCCCCTCTTCCCTTCCTCTCTTTCCTCTCCCTCTCCTTCCTTCTCATTTTCCCTTCCCCCTTTCCCTCCCTCTTCTTCCTTCTCATCTCCCTTTCCCTCTTCCCTTCCTCCTTTTCCTTTCACTCTCCCTCCTTCTTTTCCCTTTTCTTTCCCTGTTCCCTTCCTGTTTTTCCTTTCCTTTTACTCTCCCTCCTTTTTCCTGTTCTCTTCCTCCTTTTCTTTTCACTCCCTCCTTCTTTTCCCTTTTCTTTCCCTTTTCCCTTCCTCCTTTTCCTTTCCTTTCCCTCTCCTTCTTTTCCCTTTTCTTTCCCTCCTCCCTCCTTTTCCTTTCCTTTCACTCTCCCTCCTTCTTTTCCCTTTCCTTTCCCTCTTCCCTTCCTCCTTTTCATTTTCCCATTCCTCTTTCCTTTCCCTCTTCTCTTCCTCCTTTCCCTCGCCCTCCTTCCCATTTTCCCTTTTCCCTTTCCTTTCCACCTTCCCTTCCTCCTTTTCCTTTCCTTCCTTTTCCCATTCCTCTTTCCTTTCCCTCTTCCCTTCCCTTCCTCCTTTCCCTCGCCCTCCTTCCCATTTTCCCTTCACCTCCTTCTTTTTCCTTCCCCCTCCCTTCCCTCCCCCCCCAAAAGACAGGCAGTGATTCCATCCCCCCCAACCCCGTGCGTGCTCCATCCCCATCCCATGGACTTAGGCTCCCTGTGAAGCTGAAGTTTCAATTCTGGTAACCAACTGCCCCTTTCCCACCAATGTTCCACATTCTTGCTCCCCAGTAACTGCTTGAATTCCTGCGTGTTGAAGAGAACTGCAACAAAACTCCAACAAAACAAGAGGTCTGGCCGAAGGAAGAGTTTAGAAGAGCTGTTTCATTCAAAGAAATGGGTCGGACATTAATAAAAAGCCATCTGTTTTTGAGTTTGAGCTGACAAAGGAGTTATTTCAAAGAGTTGATGGCTTGCTTCCTCAAACTTTTGGCAGGTCCAACATATTGCTTTTTGCCTGTTCACATTTTGTTGACGGCAATCAGTACAAGGAGTCCTTGACTTATGACCATAATTGGGATCGGAACGTCTGTTGCTAAGCGGGGTGGTGGTTGAGTGAGCTTCCCCCAATTTTACAACTTTTGTTTTTTGTTATGGTCATTAACCAAATCATGGTTGCTAAGTAAATCACAAGATTAAGCAAATTCTGACTCTGCTTGTCAAAAAGCCAGCTGGGGAAGTCATAAATAGTGATCACATGACCCTTGGATGCTGCAACCATCGTAAATACAGGCCAGTTGCCAAGGGCTGAAATTTTGACCATGGGTTTCCTGCTGTTAAGGGTGAAAAACAGTTGTTTGGGTGTTGTTAAGGGTGAAAAACGGTTGTAAGTCACTTTTTTCAGTACCGTTGTTAACTTAGAATGGCCCCTATTGAAAATTGGTTTGTGATTACCGGTAGGAAAATATTAGAATGTGCAGAAATGAACAGATCAACACTGACGATTAAGGAGAAAGAACAAACTGAATATTATATGATATGGGAAATTATTTTATCAATGGTTAGAGAATAAAAATGGAAGTTGGAAATAAAAGGAGGGGATTAAAGAACAGCAGAAAATATGTTAAGATAGAGATATAAACAATATGATAACTGTTAGTATTATGATGACAAGGATTATGATGCTAAATATTATTATCACATTTTTATTAGAAGATATGTTAAGAGGGAAAAACAAACAGGTTTTACTGTCCTGTTTTCCCCAAAATAAGACAGAGTCTTATTTTCTTTTGACTCCCCAAATAAGCCCTTGGCCTTATTTTTGGGGAGGTCTTATTATTTTTGAGGTGCAGGAGGCGGAGAGCGTGGTCACCTCATGGCTGCTGCTGTGTTGCAATATTTTTGGGGAGGGCTTATTATCTGGGGAGGTCTTATTTTCGGTGAAACAGGGTATGTTCAACCGTGGCACGACAAAACCGCGGTCCACTAAAGCGCGCCCGATTAAAGCGCGTACCTGACGTCATCAGCAGCGCGACAAATAAAATTAAAAATAAATTAAATTAAAATAAAAATAAAATTAAAGCAAGCCGATTCACATAAAGGTAAGGGTTAGGTTTAGGGTTAGGGTTAGGGTTAGGGTTAGGTTAAGGGTTAGGGTTAGGTTAAGGGTTAGGGTTAGGTTTAGGTTTAGGGTTAGGTTTGGGGGGGTTAGGGTTAGATTTACGCGTTAATTTTAAATTTACCACTCACAGCGTGCTGTTTTCATCACGCTGTGATGACATCACGTACGCGCTTTCGTCAAGCGCGCTTTAGTCTACCGCGGTTTTGTGGTGGAACCATGTTCAACTGTTTAATATGCTATAATTTTAAGATTAGGGAATTAACATCAATGTGAATGATGTAAATTTTGATGGTTATTGCACAGAGATATTTGTATCCAGAGGACACACTGTTTAAGGAAAGATGGAATGTTCATCCTTTAAAAAAAGAAAAAAAAAACCTTAAAAAAGAAAGAAAGTTGGTATGTCGAAGGCACTCTGTATTTTAGGGCAAAATGTAAGTTTATCAACATTACAGTAGGTTTGCATATGAGATGTTTGGAGCAGGGATCTGTCTACTTTGCAGACAAAAATGATCAAAAATATATACTGTTCTTATGTCACAGAGGCGACTGGTTCCTGTTGGAGAGTCGAAAAGTGAGACATGTAGCTGTTGGTGTATTTTGCTGCGCTGTTTTAGCCTACCTATCAGGTGAGTTGTTTCTCTTTTCCCTTTCTGCCTTCCTTTGCTTGTCCTTTCCTAGAAGAAATGTTCAAAAAGCGGTTTGAAACTTACGTTTGAGAAGGAAATAAAATCTCCCACCCATATGACTTCTCAGAACCATTCTTTAAAAACAAATTAGACATAAAGGAATGGTATGAAGAGAAGTTACAAAAGCAGCCAATCTATTTTAATTTATATTTATCTATGGTCTATAGCCGCGATGGCGAACCCATGGCACGCGTGTGTCATTTGTTAGGGCACGCGAGGCGTTGCCCTGTCAGCTGCAGTGCGCATGCGTGCGGCCCAGCTGACTTCAGCCTTCTTTTGTGGCCGTTTTTTTGCCCTCCGGAGGCTTCCTTGTGGCTTCCTTTCTAGGAGCCTGGGAAGGGCGAAAACAGCCTCCCCTCTCCCCCGAGGCCCTCTGGAGGCTTCAGGAGCTTCCCTTGAAGCGTCTGGAGTGCGCAAAAGTGGCCTTACGGGCAAACCGGAAATTTGGAAACAGCAATAGCAATAGCAATAGCAGTTAGACTTATATACCGCTTCATAGGGCTTTCAGCCCTCTCTAAACGGTTTACAGAGTCAGCATATTGCCCCCAACAACAATCCAGGTCCTCATTTTACCCACCTCGGAAGGATGGAAGGCTGAGTCAACCTTGAGCCGGTGAGATTTGAACAGCCGAACTGCAGAACTGCAGTCAGCTGAAGTAGCCTGCAGTGCTGCATTTAACCACTGCACCACCTCGGCTCTTCAGACTTCCAGTTTGGCCGTAGGGCTGTTTTTCGACAGCCCTACTGTCGAATTTAGAGTGGAATTTTTTAGTGTTTTATTATAAACTGTACAGAGAGTTCCAGCTATTGGGTGGTTTAATTTAAAATAAAATAAATTGCAATAAAGCGTACAGGTAATCCTAGACATATGACCACAATTCAGCCCAAAATTGATGTTGCTATGAGAAACATTTGTTAAATGAGTCTTGTCCCATTCTACGCCCTTTCTTGCCACCGCTGTTAAGTGAATCATGGCAGTTGTTAAATTAGTAACATGGTTGTTAAGTGGATCTGGTTTCGCCATTGACTTTGCTGACCAGAAGGTCACAAAAGCAGATCACATCACCCCAGGGCTCTGCAACCGTCATAAATATGAACCAGTTGCCAAGCGCCCGAATTTTGATCGCGTGACCATGGCGATGCTGCAATGGTCATAAGCGTGAAAAATGGCCATGTCCCTTTTTTTCAGTGCAGTTTTAACTTTGTGAACGGTCACTAAATCAACTGTTGTAAGTCGAGGACCACTGCATAGGCCAGTGATTGGTAACATTTTTGTCGCCATGGGACAAAAGCATGTGTGCAATGCACGTCCTTAATGCAACGTGTGTGCGCCCCCCTGCAGGCCCTGCCCCATGCATGTACATGCAATCCCGTGTGCGCCCTGGCCCCCGCGCTCCCCAGCCCATGCGCACACCCTCCCGTCCCCATGCATGAACCCACACATGTGTGGCAGAGATCCCAGAACCAGCTGACCGGCAGGAGGCGTGCTCACATGCACAGTGGAGCTGAGCGGGGCAGACAGCTCAGGTGCCTGCAGAGCGGGCTCTGAGTGCCCCCCCTGTGGCCCACAAAGCCATAGGTTCGCCATCACGGGTATAGGCCAAGCCTTTTTCAGCATGCTAATGGATGGGACAATTGCGAGTCAGTGTGTTGAGGGAATCCAATTCTTAGCATCTTGTATGGAAGACACAAACTTGGTTAATACCCAATTCCTTTGTAGGCTGTTTTAAGCTTTGGTGGTGGTTAACAATTTAACAATGAAAAGAAGGACTAGGGGAGAGATGATAGCAGTCTTCCAATATCTCAGGGGTTGCCACAAAGAAGAGGGAGTTCAGCTATTCTCCAAGGCACCTGAGGGCAGGGCAAGAAGCAATTGGTGGAAACTAATCAAGGAGAGAAGCAACTTAGAACTGAGGAGAAATTTCCTGACAGTTAGAACAATTAATCAGTGGAACAGCTTGCCTCCAGAAGTTGTGAATGCCCCAACACTGGAAGTCTTTAAGAAGATGTTGGATAGCCATTTGTCTGAAACGGTATAGGGTTTCCTGCCTAGGCAGAGGCTTGGACTAGGTCCCTTCCAACTCTGCTATTCTATTCTATTCTATTCTATTCTATTCTATTCTATTCTATTCTATTCTATTCTATTCTATTCAAACTGGCTCTTAATATATTGGCCACATTCACATTTTCCCAGATGTGCCAACATGGCTTTCTTAATAAACTGGAACTTTGAGGAACCCTTTACCTCAGACTCTGATTTAATTTTGGATGCTATTTGGAACCCTGACACAGATAATACCACTCTAATGGCAGAAAGTGAAGGGTTAATGCCACTTTATAATGCCTTGGTAAGGCCACACTTGGAATACGGCATTCAGCTTTGGTCGCCACGATGTAGAAAAGATGTGGAGACTCTAGAAAGAGTGCAGAGAAGAGCAACAAAGATGATTAGGGGACTGGAGACTAAAACATATGAAGAACGGTTGCAGGAACTGGGTATGTCTAGTTTAATAGAAAGAAGGACTAGGGGAGACATGATAGCTGTGTTCCAATATCTCAGGGGTTGCCACAAAGAAGAGGGAGTCAAGCTATTCTCCAAGGCACCTGAGGGTAGAACAAGAAGCAATGGATGGAAACCAATCAAGGAGAGAAGCAACTTAGAACTGAGGAGAAATTTCCTGACAGTTAGAACAATTAATCAGTGGAACAGAAATTGCCTCCAGAAGTTGTGAATGCCCCAACACTTTTAAGATGATGTCGGATAACCATTTGTCTGAAGTGGTACAGGATTTCCTGTCTAAGCAGGAGGTTGGTCTAGAAGACCTCCAAGGTCCCTTCCTGTTATTCTATTCTAATTTCATCTTCCCTCTCTGCTTGCCCTCCAGCCCTCTCGATCTACGTGATGATGGCATTCGAGACAGAAACAGGGATCACCTGTGCTTGTATCTTCTCCTCTGGGATCGTCGTCTTGATCATTACGGTGATTCACGCGCTCGTCCGGGCTTCCAGGCGGAGCCCAGGGGAACTGCCGCACAATCTTTACGAGAACGACTCGGCCCAGAATGTCGAAATCCCAGCCGTCGTTCCTCCTAGCAATGGCGCAAAGGTGACCTCTTTACAGTCACGTCTGGAAACTCATCCGGAGGTTTCATACCTGTCCTACGTGGAACACCAAACCACTCCAGGGAGTAGCACCAACGTCACATCCGTGGACAGTGTTGCAGCGACCCTGGAGCCAGAGGGCGGTAGCAGCATCCCCAGGATGCACCGGACACTTTCGGCGGAGTCCGGCCTTCTGTTGAGCCACGGGGTGAGGCAGGAAATGAAGAAAATCCTGTCTCGCAAACCTGCGAGGTCAGGCAAAGATTCGACCTTGGTGTGAAATATCAGAAAGTGAGGAGATCCTGAGTCCCGTTGACCTTTGCTTGGAAGGAACACTTGGAAGGAACACTTACTACCGTATTTTTTTGGAGTATAAGACGCAGATTTTGAAGAGGCAAATTTTTTAAAAAGTTTTTGTACTCTGCAGACTTCCCAAAAACAACCCATTTTTCGCGAAAATGGGTCCGTTTCCCCCCCCCAAAAGGGGCATGAATAGCCTTTAGGAGGCTTGTAGAGTGCTCCTGGGGGGAGGGGTGTTACCCCCCCAAAACAAGCAAAAATGGGCCCGTTTTGTCAAAAAGGCATGAATAGCATTTAGGAGGCTTATAGAGTGCTCCTGGGGACTCGGGGGGGGGGGCAAGTTTGAGCAAAAAACGGCCCATTTTTCATTCATTTCTGCCCTCCCCAGCCCCCAGGAGTACTCTGCAAGGCTCCTAAAGGCTCTGCATGGCCATTTTTGCAAATGGGGCGGGGTTTTGGCTGGCAAAAAATGCTATATTCAGTGTATAAGACGCACCCAGATTTTCAGCCTCTTTTTTGACAGAAAAAGGTGAGTCTTATACGTCGAAAAATAAGGTATTATACCCTATTTTTCGGACTATAAGGCGCACCAAGATTTCGAAGATGAAAACTAGTAAAAAAAAAAAGTGTTTCACCTCCGCGCATCCAGGTTTTGCTCTCTCCAGCTCAGTGGTGAAATCTAAATGTTTTTGCTACAGGTTCTGTGGGCGTGGCTTAGTGGTGGTGGGTCATGTGACTAGGTGGGCGTGGCTATGTAGTAATTAACTTGGCGATCAAAAGATGGGATCTCACTTTAACAATGTCCTGCTGGAGGAGGTATTTAGGTATTTAGGTATTTATTGGGATTTATATGCCGCCCTTTTCCCTGAGGGGACTCAGGGCGGCTTACAACCACAAGGAAGGGGAGGTGCAAGGTCAAAACAAAACAATATGTGAACAACAGAAAAGTAATAAAAACCCAACTTTCATTCAACAGTCAAACACTCGGGCGGGTAATTAGGAGCCTATCCCCAGGCCTGCTGGGAGAGCCAGATCTTGAGGGCTGCGCGGAAGGTCTGGATAGTGGTGAGGGTGCGGATCTCCATGGGGAGCTCGTTCCACAGGGTCGGGGCAGCAACAGAAAAGGCTCTCCTCCGCGTGGTCGCCAGTCGGTATTGACTGGCGGATGGGATTCGGAGGAGGCCCAGTCTGTGCGATCTAATTGGTCGATTTAGGGAGGTAATCGGCAGAAGGCGGTCTCTCAAGTACCCAGATCCACTACCATGGAGTGCTTTAAAGGTGGTCATCAGTATCCTGAAGCGCACCCGGAGACCAACAGGTAGCCAGTGCAGCTCGCGGAGGACAGGTGTAACGTGGGCGAACCGTGGTGCGCCCACTATCACTCGCGCGGCTGCATTTTGGACTAACTGTAGTCGCCGGATGCACTTCAGGGGCAACCCCATGTAGAGCCCATTGCAGTATTCCAGTCTAGAGATCACAAGGGCTCGAGTGACTGCTGTGAGAGCCCCCCGATCTAAGTAGGGTCGCAACTGGCGGACCAGGCGAACCTGGGCAAATGCCCCCCTGGTCACAGCCGACAGCTGGTGATCAAAAGTCAGCTGTGGATCCAGGAGGACTCCTAAGTTGCGGACCCCATCTGAGGGGTATAGAATTTGACCCCCCAGTCTAAGCGTTGGTGTATTAGCCAAATTATTGGGGGGGAAACACAACAGCCACTCGGTCTTATCCGGGTTGAGTACCAGTTTGTTAGCACTCATCCAGTTCCTAACGGCCTCCAGACCCTGGTTCATCACGTCCACCGCTTCATTGAGTTGGCACGGGGCGGACAGATACAATTGTGTATCGTCCGCATATTGGTGGTATTTTATCCCGTGCCTCCGAATGATCTCGCCCAGCGGTTTCATGTATATGTTAAATAGTAGGGGTGATAGGACCGAACCCTGGGGTACCCCACATGTTAGGGGCCTCAGGGACGATCTCTGCCCCCCAACTAACACCGACTGCGACCTGTCCAAGAGGTAGGAGGAGAACCACCGCAGAACAGTGCCTCCCACCCCCACCTCCCGCAGTCGTCGCAGAAGGATACCATGGTCGATGGTATCGAAAGCCGCTGAGAGGTCCAGGAGAACCAGGATGGACGCATAGCCTCCATCTCTGGCCCTCCAGAGATCATCGGTCAATGCGACCAAAGCGGTTTCTGTGCTGTAACCAGGCCTGAAGCCGGACTGGAAGGGGTCAAGATAACTAGCTTCCTCCAAGGCCCGTTGAAGCTGAAAGGCCACCACCTTCTCAACAACCTTCCCGATAAAGGGAAGGTTGGAGACAGGACGAAAGTTATTTAAAATGGCTGGATCTAACGATGGCTTCTTCAGGAGGGGTCTCACCACCGCCGTTTTAAGTACGGCGGGGAAGTGCCCCTCCCGAAGGGAGGCGGTGACAACCGCCTGGATCCAGCCATGTGACACCTCCCTGCTGTTAGCCACCAGCCAGGAGGGACACGGGTCCAGAATACAAGTGGAGGCACTTACAGCTCGAATGGCCTTGTCCACATCCCCTGAGGCAACTTCCTGGAACTCAACCCAGAGCTGATGTAACAGATGATCCTCCTGCGTCTCAGCTGGATCTACTGCGGTGGAGTCCAGGTCCGATCGAAGCCGAGCTACTTTGTCCGCCAAGAATTGAGCATAATCCTCAGCCCTACCCTGCAAGGGGTTTCCCGCCTCCCTCCTATTAAGGAGGGTTGGACTAGGTGACCTCGAAGTCCCTTCCAGCCCTGGATTATCCTCTGAAGCTGTGTCTAGTGCTAGGTTTGTGGTCCTTTCTTCCTCTCCTTTTTCCTTCCCTCCCTCCCTCTCTTTCTTCTTTCTTTCTCAGCACCCCCCCCCTTTGTTTTTGGCCTAGCAGGCTTCAGGGAAGCCTGCTGGCAGCAAAAATGGATCACCCACTCCCACGTTTCCAGAGAACCTGTAGTTAAAAAAATGCTTTAAAAGTTTTTTTTTTAAAGTTCCAAAGATCAGCTGTGCGACGTGTGATCGTCGGAACTTTAAAAAAAAACCGTTTTAGTATTTTTTACTACCGGTTCTGGGAACCAGTAGCATTTTTTACTACAGGTTTGGGCAAACTGGCCCGAACCGGTAGCATTTCACCCCTACTCCAGCCCCCAGCAGCACTCTGCAGGCCTCCCAAATCCTCTGAGCTCACCGTTTTTGTGAAAAACAGGCCCATTTTGGGCAAAAACGGATGCAAGGAGTGGGGAATGGTCATATTCGGGTTATAAGACGCATCAAGATTTCCAACCATCTTATGGGAGGGGGGGAGTGCGTCTTATACTCTGAAAAGTATGGTAGCTTGATAACTTCATGTGCTTTCTCATTCACTGGTAAGAAGTGGGGAACAAGCGTGTTTTGATTCCTTTGTAAAAGGAGATTAGCTCCACTGGGTAGAGCAGACCAGAAAAATCAGCTCCATAAGACGACCAGAACTACATTTTATTGAAACAGACTACAATAACATGGGACTCACACTAGCAAAGGAAAGTGGGTTGTATAGGTCAGGGGTCCCCAGCCGTGTTGGTCCGTACTCCATTCGGAACTGGGCTGCGGAACTGGTGGGCAAGTGTACACACATGAAGCCGCACACGCGTAACCATGCCCTCTCCCCCCCCCCCGCTGTTGCCTCCGCCAGTGTGTTGAGCTGGAAAGGTTGGCGACCGCTGGAATAGGTAGTCCTTGACTTATGACTGTAATTGAGCCCAGAATTACCATCGTAAGTTTGAGGCATTACATGGTCAATTTTTCAACTTTTTTCTGGTGGTGTTATTAAGCGAATACATTTTACAGAATAAGTTTTTTTTTTTTTTTTACCAGAAACTGGAAGTCCTGGAAAGTAGCAAAATTTGTAAAAACAAAACAAAACAAACCATCATGGTCACACGGCCATGGGATGCTGCAAAGGTGAGCTGGTTGCCAAGTGTACAAAACATGATCACGTCACCAGAGGGGCTGTATGTATGTGCAGCTGTCCTAATTTCAAAACTGGGCTGCAAGTAGTTTCGGGGAGTCCGTTGTAGCTTTGAATGTGGGGACTGTCTGTACTGAATTGAAGGCTAGATAAATTTTCTGATTACAGTGAAGACCAAGGGATGTCAAACTCAAGGCCCGGGATCCGGATCTGGCCCTTGGGGTGCTTACATTTCCGGGGCCGCCCTGGAAAAATCGAAGGACTGGCCCACGGTGCTTCTACCAATGAAAACGGAGCTTGCGAGGGCAACATGTCCCCCTGCCTCTCCGAGCTCCATTTTCGCTGGTAGAGAGTTGCAGGAGGCCATTGTAGCCAAAAACAGAGCTCGGAAGCCTGTTTTTGTTGGCAGAGCTCTTGGGCTGCTACAGGCGACCCTGACACGAGTGACATCGAGTGGGCCACACCCCACCATCTCCTCCCCTCCCCGAGGTCAAACACAACCCTGATGCAGCCCTCAATGAAAGAGAGTTGCAGGAGGCCATTGCAGCCAAAAACGGAGCTCGGAAGCCTGTTTTTGTTGGCAGAACGCTTGGGCTTCTACAGGCAACCCTGACATGAGTGACATCGAGTAGGCCACACTCCCACCATCCCCTCCCCCCTTCCCAGGTCAAACACAACCCTGATGCGGCCCTCAATGAAAGAGAGTTGCAGGAGGCCATTGCAGCCAAAAACAGAGCTCGGAAGCCTGCTTTTGTTGGCAGAGCGCTTGGGCTTCTACAGGCGACCCTGACACGAGTGACATCGAGTGGGCCACATCCCCACCATCCCCTCCCCCCCCCGAGGTCAAACACAACCCTGATGCGGCCCTCAATGAAACAGAGTTGCAGGAGGCCATTGCAGCCAAAAACGGAGCTCGGAAGCCTGTTTTTATTGGCAGAGCGCTTGGGCTGCTACAGGCGACCCTGACACGAGTGACATCGAGTGGGCCACACCCCCACCATCCCCCCCCCTCCTGAGGTCAAACACAACCCTGATGCTGCCCTCAATGAAATTGAGTTTGACACCTCTGATGAAGATGGAATGCCAACATCAGATCATTTTGTGAATCCGTTCAGGTGCCGTACCGAAAGCTGTACCGATTAGGATTCAGGAGAGCCAATGCCTGCAACACAAACCTCACCTCAAGTCATGAATGACACGCCTTTAGTGATGTTAGTCAGAACCATTAACCATACATTGACATAAGCAAAAACATGGAATGAAGGCCTGTCCAAGGAGAAACACGCATATGCAAAGGGCACTCAGAATTTCAAACAGAATTTTCCACTTCAGTGGAAAGAGAGAAAATTCACAGCCTCATAATAATGGCTGAAAAGCACTATCTGGACTTACCCTGCAAAATTCCTGACGCTAAAGCATCAACAGAATATTTCGAAAAACTTTCCCTAACCCTGACACTAAAAAAACCCCGGCAAGTACACACCATAAATAACAAGAGCTATATATGAAGCTTAGCTCAACGTCCTTGTGCTGTTGCTGAAAAAGGAGCATAAATTCCATAATTCCAAATCCCGGGAGATTCACCTGATCTAAATGGACACTTGTTCCTTGGCTAGGGTTGGCTTTTATTATTATTATTATTTTGTGGAGGGGGGGAGGGAAAAGGCAGTGGTGGAATTCAGCCATTTCGCACCACTTCGGGAGAGCCGGTTGTAAACTTTCTGAGCAGTTTGGTGAACTGGTTGTTGGAAGAAATCATTGGGGCAGAGAACCGGTTTTTAAATAATTTGAATCCCACCACTGGGGAAAGGGTAAGAGCTGGGACGGTAGGGAGCTGTCACAAGTACTTTGGAGATTTTCCCTTAAGAAAATGGGGGAGGATTTTTTCCTTTTAATAGCAATAGCAGTTAGGCTTATATACCGCTTCATAGGGCTTTCAGCCCTCTCTAAGCGGTTTACAGAGTCAGCATATTGCCCCCAATAACAATCTGGGTCCTCATTTTACCCACCTTGGAAGGATGGAAGGCTGAGTCAACCCTGAGCCGCTGAGATTTAAACAGCCGAACTGCAGAACTGCAATCAGCTGAAGTAGCCTGCAGTGCTGCATTTAACCACTGCGCCACCTCGGCTCTTATATGACATCCATCCAACTGCAGGGATTCCTACACTTTCAGTGGGTTGTGATCCCCACTTCAAAAGGGTAAGAGAGGAGTCTCTGATTTTCATCCCTTGAAGTTTGGGAGGGGGGGCTCTGGAGACCATGAAAAGTGGATGGAAGGCGTTGATGCCGTCCTTGGAAAAGTGGGCTCTCACCAGATACACAAATGAGGTCTGGCCAACTCTTCATACAGAACCAGAAACCCATTAGATTCAGTGTGAGAATAGCTCTGTGTAAAATAGAATGAGCATGCTAAGGATCGAAGTCAAACTTGGGATGATGTTGGTCCCTGCCGTGACCCGTCAAAAGCGCGGAGGACAAAATCGCGCTCGACGAAAGCGCGCATGTGACGTCATCACAGCGCGACGAAAAAAATTAAAAATTGAAATAAAATTAAAATTAAAGCAAGCCGATTCACATAAAGGTAAGGGTTAGGGTTAGGTTAAGGGTTAGGTTTAGAGCGTTAGCGTTAGGTTTAGCATTAGGTTAAGGGTTAGCGTTAGGTTTAGCGTTACGTTAACGGTTAGGTTTAGGGTTAGGTTTAGGGTTAGGTTTGGGGGGGGTTAGGGTAAGGTTTTAGCTTTATTTTTACATTTTTCGATCACAGCGCGATGTTTTCGTCGCACTGTGATGACGTCAAATGTGCGCTTTCGTCAAGCGCGATTTTGTCCTCCGCGATTTTGTGGTGGAACCGGTCCCTGCAGCATAAGTGACTGGCTGCATTCCCAGTTAACATCTTTACCCTTCTGAAATCTCATTATATGTATTTGTCTGACGGAGAAAACGGAAGCCGCCTTCTACATAACTGAGCTTGAACTGGGAGGGGCTGAATTTGGTAGCCTGGTTATAAAACAGCTGGAAGCATTCAAGGGTTTGTCTCTTTTAACCTTCCCTTGTGTAGGGCGGAGTAGGGGGGGTCATCTTAAATCTAAGATTGTCTGCAGGAGATGGCAAAAATCTCCCTTTGTCTGTGAGAACAGAAGGAAAAGCACTTGGGACATCTTGAAAAAGGGAAGGAGAGGAGAAGATGGAGCGGGTAGAACTGGAAGAATAGGTAGCCAGTACAAAAGGCACAACACTTGTTATGCAAGTAGAAGAGATCCTGGGTTCAAAATCTGAGATTTCCAAGAAGAGCTGGCACATCGGAAGCTCAGGTGACCAACTTCCCATCCATCATGAGCTACATGGGCCAATGGTTTGGCTCGATATAATGGGATTCCGTGCATTCTCTCCCCGCCCACTTACTCCACCAAGCCAATCCGGTCTCATCCCAGCTCTTGTACAAGCCCAGGACACAATAAGAACTCGCCTACAGCGTTTCTTCCTTGGAAATGAAGTATTGCTAACATATGTTCTTTGCTTGTAGTTAAATTAACAGTAATTATTGATGTTACAAAGTGATTAAACCTGGAGACTGGTTAATATAAACGTGTCTTGGTCGCGTTGGTGTGTAGAGCGGCTTCCCCTTGGCATCTGAAGCTTCTCTC
Source organism: Thamnophis sirtalis (assembly GCF_051295495.1). Taxonomy (NCBI): domain Eukaryota; kingdom Metazoa; phylum Chordata; class Lepidosauria; order Squamata; family Natricidae; genus Thamnophis; species Thamnophis sirtalis. The sequence goes on along the minus strand of NW_028261381.1, from coordinate 168,207,448 downwards.
CCTAAATAGAGAGGATGGCCATGGAGTTTTTCCCAGATCTGGATCTCCAGGGCTACCTCCGTGCAGAATTCAACCGATCTTTGACGGCAATGGCGTGTCTCAGGAGCCCTTCGATGTTCTTGAAATACATGCTACTGTCCTTCATGTTCTTGATGGCACTGGAGAGGAGGGAAAGCACCTGGTTAGAGTTGGGGAAAGGGGGAGATCCAGAGTGTCCCAGTCTCAGAAATCCAGGAATAAGGGGACAGAAAGGAGAGTATTTCTCGTGGGGGCGCAGTGGTTAGAATGGTTAAAAATGAAAAAAGTTTTTTTTTTATTTCTCATACACACATTCACAAATATACAATCTCATAACTCTCATTAATAATATGTGTTATTTTTTTAATATTTATAACAGTTTTTCCTCCTCCTAAAGTTAAAAATATAATTAAGGTTGCTTTTATAACAACTCTCCTCCTTCTTCCTTCAAGGTTCAATGTTCATTTTATTTATATGCCGCCCTATTCTGGGGGGACTCAGGGCGGCGCACAAACCCAAGGAGGGGAAGGGAAACACAAGAACTACAACAAAAAGTACAGGGAATTTAAAACAACCAACAGCCACACGATTCGAGAGGGGAAGGGAACTCATCGACCCCAGGCCTGCCGACACAGCCAGGTTTTAACGGCTTTTCGGAAGGCCTGGAGAGAGGTGAGGGTCCGAATCTCTGCGGGGAGCTCGTTCCAAAGGGCCAGAGCCGCCACAGAGAAGGCCCTCCCCCAGGTAGTAGCCAGATGACATTGGCTAGTAGACGGAACCCGGAGGAGGCCTAATCTGTGTGATCTAATGGGTCTTTGGGAGGTAATTGGCAGCAGGCGGTCTCTCAAGTTCCCTCCCTTTTTCTCTCCTCTTTCTTCTTTCCTCCTCTCCTTTCCCTTCTCTACTTCCCCTTCCTTTCCACCACTCCTCCCCTCTTTTTCCCTTTCCTACCCTCTCTCCTACTCCTACTCCCCTCCATGTCTTCCTCTCCTTTCCCCTTTCTTCTTTCCCTCTCCTTTCTCCTCTCTTCTTCCTACCCTTCCCTCTACACCTCTCTCCATTCCTCCTTTTCGTTGCTATATTTACATCTTTAATCCAGAGTATTTTCGGGATGGCGTTACAGCAAACCCAGTTCTGTAGTTACATCTTAAATTCCCTCTTCCACCATTTCCCCCACCCCCATTTTTAATAGTTGCACATGTGTCAACCTTTAAACATATATTAATATATATTAAATGAGTTTTTAAGGGCAGTCACCTGCAGGCATATTCTACGGTGTAAATGGCTCCTTGACTTTGTTCTTCCCAGCTCTGCATGTCAGCCTGCAAAGAGAAAGGACAGCTGATTTTTTGCCAGGTAGAGAGAAGCAGAAGAACCCTGATGGCACAGTGGTTGGAATGCAGTATTGCAGGCTAATTCTGCTCACTGCCAGGAGTTCGATCCTGATCAGCTCAAGGCTGACTCAAACTTTCATCCTTCCGATGTCAGTCAAATGAGGCCCCAGATTGTTGGGGGCAATATGCTGACTCTAAAGCCGCTTAGAGAGGGCTGTAAAGCACTATGAAGTGGTATAATAAGTCTTGAGTGCTATGGTTATTGCTATAAAACTTTCTGGTACCTTCTGTCACCATTTGTGTCCTGTGCAGAAATGCAAAACACACAAAAAAGTGTGTGTGTGTGTGGGGGGGGTGATTTACCTTTGATACGCTTTCCCCTTAAGCTTTTGACTTTTATAGAACATGTACATATTTGTCACGCTACACGTAAACCTCAACTCACAACTGTTTGTTTAGAGACCATTCAAAGTTACAGTGGCACCTAAACAGTGATTTATGACCAGTTCCTGCACTTGCAGCCTTCAGAGCGTTCCCAGGATCACGTGATCAAAATCCAGGCGCTTGGCAACTGGCATATATTTACAACGCTTGCATCATCTCAGGGTCATGTGACCATCATTTGCGACTTTTCCATCTGGCTTCCAACAAGCAAAATAAACGGGGGGGAAGGAAGCCGTGCTGATTTGCTTGGCAACTGTAGAAAAAAGGGTCATAAAATCACGTGTGACTCACTTAAAAACCACCTTGCTTGACACCAGAAATTCTGGTCCCAATTATGGTTGTTAAGTTGAGGTCTATCTGTATTCTCTTTAAAGGTGAACCACATTATGCAAAGCATGGAAGAAGAGCAGATACAATGGCTCTGGTCAAGCAAGGAATTCACTCTCTCCTTTTTGGCGCAGTGGGTAGAGTGCAGTACTGCAGGCCACTTCAGCTGACTGCTAGTTCGGCAGTTCGGCGGTTCAAATCTCACCGGCTCAGGGTTGATTCAGCCTTCCATCCTTCCGAGGTGGGTGAAATGAGGACCCAGATTGTTGTTGGGGGCAATATGCTGACTCTGTAAACCGCTTAGAGAGGGCTGAAAGCCCTATGAAGCGGTATATAAGTCTAATTGCTATTGCTATTGCTATTTTTTTTAAAAAGAGTAACTTTTTCTCATATTCTATCTAGGTACCATCCATTTTCCACATTAGTCCACACAACCCCTTTCCCATTGCTTTGAAGGATGGAAGAATACAGGTAGTCCTCGACTTACAATCACAATTGACCCCCAAATTTCTATTGCTAAGTGAAAGTTGTTCAGTGAATTTTGCCCCATTTTACAAATTTGCTTGCCACAGTTATTAAGTGAATCACTACAGATGTTAAGTTAATAACACGGTTGTTAAGTGAATCTGGCTTCCCCACTGTGTTTTGCTTGTCAGAAGGTCGGAAAAGGTGATCACGTTACCCCGGGGTGCTGCAATCGTCATAAGTATGAGTCAGCTGCCAAGCCTCTGAATTTTGATCATGCGTCCACAGAGATGCTGCTACAGTTATAAATGTGAACAACGGTCATAGGTCGCTTTTTTCAGTGCTGTTGTAAGTTAGAACGGTCATTAAGCGAACTGTTGCAAGTCGAGGACTACCTGTAATTTCTCCCATCACTGTTTAGTTAATGCTGAATAAGAGTTCGAATCCTGGAAAGGGCATGGCTAGTTGACGAGAGGTAAATAGCTTGAAATAGATCTATACTAGTCTCCTGTTATTTCTTTATCGGTAAAATACAAATTCAACACGCTGAATAAGAGTATTAACAATGCAGTTAAGTAACAGGGACACATTCAAAAGACAGCAAAGGGAAACCAAGAGGTCAAGGAGGAGAAGAAGAAAAAATGAAATTCAATGGTGAAAAGAGTAAGGTTCTACATTTAGGCAAGAAAAACGAAATGCACAGGTACAGTATAGGTGGTACCTTGCTCAATGGTAGTAACTGTGAGAGGGATCTTGGAGTCCTAGTGGACAACCATTTAAATATGAGCCAGCCGTGTGCGGCAGCTGCCAAAAAAGCCAACACAGTTCTAGGCTACATAAACAGAGGGATAGAATCAAGATCACGTGAAGTGTTAGTACCACTTTATAAGGCCTTGGTAAGGCCACACTTGGAATACTGCATTCAGTTTTGGTCACCACGATGTAGAAAAGATGTGGAGACTCTAGAAAGAGTGCAGAGAAGAGCAACAAAGATGATTAGGGGACTGGAGGATAAAATATATGAAGAACGGTTGCAGGAACTGGGTATGTCTAGTTTAATGAAAAAAAGGACTATGGGAGACATGATAGCAGTGTTCCAATATCTCAGGGGTTGCCACAAAGAAGAGGGAGTCAAACTATTCTCCAAGGCACCTGAGGGTAGAACAAGAAGCAATGGGTGGAAACTAATCAAGGAGAGAAGCAATTTAGAACTGAGGAGAAATTTTCTGACAGTTAGAACAATTAATCAGTGGAACAGCTTGCCTCCAGAAGTTGTGAATGCCCCAACACTGGAAGTCTTTAAGAAGATGTTGGATAGCCATTTGTCTGAAACGGTGTAGGGTTTCCTGCCTAAGCAGGGGGTTGGACTAGAGGACCTCCAAAGTCCCTTCCAACTCTGCTATTGTAAGTGAAGATAGAGCTTTCTCTAATATAATTATCCAGAAGGGAATTATTCCCTTCCCAATAAGCAGCTTCTTAAGGTGAGTATTTTTTGAGTTTCTCCTGAAGAAATTGGATGGAGTCGCTATAGAAAACCGGTTGCATTCCAAACAATTTGGACATGATCCATGAGTATTTAACCAATAGGATGTGAAAGGACGACCTGCAGCTTCTTAATTTGCCTTAATTTATTTTTCAGGAGTAGACTAATTAATGACTCTTTCAAAGAAGCTGGTAGTGCTCCCGCTCTCATAGGGGCATTTTACCACGTTCTTCTTAGCAATGTAAGAAGCCCAGACTGATAAAAGGCCAGATATATATCCTCAGGCCTTAAAGCCCAGTACTTCTCCATTACAGAAAATGCTCTGGAGATGTCAGGTCCCCATAGATCCCTATTGGGATGCTGCCATTCAGCCTAGAGGGGGGAGCCTTGGTATTTTTATGCTCTGTCACTTGCTTTGGTCCTTATTCACTTTGTTGTCACTTCCTGGGAGTGGGAGGGATGAGCCTGGGGCCATCTGTTTTGTCTCAGCTCCGAAGAGAGGAGAGTCCAGCTTCTTATCATCTTCTCAGCTTGAAGTTCTCACAATAACTTGGAGTTCTCACAACTTCACACCTGGGGATTGGCTCACGTCGGACTGAGCGGTGGAGTGGGGTTTTGACGAATAACTTTTAACCTAACCTTTTGTTTTCGCACCGGAACTTTAGGTCCTGCCTATTCTCCTTGCTATCACTATCTTCCGATAAAAGTTCCTTTTGAAACGCTACCTGTTTCAAGAGTTTTGCTTTCTTGAAGGGATAGCAAGACCTTCCAGAAGACTTCAATTTGCAGATATGCATAAACATACTCACTTCTCATAGCTGCCTCTACATTGGTCTGATACTTTGTACGCTGAAAACTAATGTATAATGGCAAAAATATCCAGTTTTGCTTTCCCCAATATACTACTTTTCTGCCTGCGAGTAATTACAAAGTATGGAGGAATAGTTAAACGTCTGAGCCTCTAAATCCTATCCGTAACAGAATAGGTTTTATAGACTACTAGTTGTTAACCTGGCATTGCCTGGGTATTTGTTTATCCCAACCCTGTATTAGACATTCACAAATGTCCGGACCAAACGTAATTTCTAATGTTGGATTTTCCCCCTTACCAGAAGCCCCCTTATGGAGTACTGTGAAGCCGTTACCATGGCAACTCCACTGCGTTGTACAGTGGAAGCCATTTTAAGGCAGTACAGTAGAAGATATTTTAAGGCACAAAAGGCTGTATCTTAACAGAACACACACCCCGAGAGGTGTTAGGGGTGTCTTACCCCCACAGTATTTGTTTCCAGGGAGTAAGTCATCTGTGTACCAAGTTTGGTTGAAATTGCTGGAGGCATTCCAGAGTTATGCTGGAACGAACGAACACACACACACACACACACACACACACACACACACACACACACACACACGAAATGACACTACATCCATTCTCATTTACAGTTCCGATCACATCTTACTTTGTGTTCGGCCAGTTCTGGGAGAGACCGCCTGACATGTTCTTGAAGCCGATACAATGCAACAGAAGGTTCATTGGCCAGGACATACATGCTCTCTGTAAACTTGTCTGTCACTATAAGGAGAAAAGAAAGCATATTTTTTCCTCCGTTTTGCTTCCACACCGGGAGAAAAAAAACCAGGGTTCAAATAATACATGTCATAATTTCAGGCCACAAGAAAGGGATGTTTAGGCTTGGAGAAAATTCCAGAGTATAAAAACTAACCAGAACCCGAAAAAAAGTTAAGGTAGATGGCAGTCTAAAAAAGACCATTGGTTCAGAATGATAGATGAACATTGGTGCAAAAGGAGAGAAGTGAAATTGGAAAACAGAATAGGAATCCAGGAGGGTGATAATGAATGTGAATCTTTCATACTTCAGTTGTTTTGGTTTGTCGCACAGTCAGCCAGATGTTCAGACTGGATTTGGCATTTTTGTCACCCTATCAAGTCCACCCCAAGGACCTGGGATAGTCAGGTGTTGATGTTTGATGGTCTTAGAAGTATTATTGCAGCATGTAAGCTGTATTATTATTACATTTCTATCCTGATTTTTATATATAACTCAAAGTGGCAAACATACTTAAATATGATATTTGTATCTGCTTTTTTAAAACAAGTAACTCAAGGCAGCAAACATACCTAATGCTCCTGGCCTCCTATCTTTCCCATAACAACAACCCTGTGAGGAAGGTTGTGCTGAGAGAAAGCAATTGGGCCAAACTCACTCAGCCAGTTTCCCAAATGTAGCTGGAATTCTCAATACTATTATGATTAAAATGTATCTTTAAGCGTAGGTCAGATCAATGTGGCCCAATCCCTTTATGCTCATAATGAACCTGTGAGCAGAGGTTCACAGGTGCAGAGACTGCAACTGAGCAGTTGAGAACTGAATCCTCAGCATGCTCTTTTCTAAGGTTAAAACACTCATCAGGGAGTAAATCCTGCTCATTCTAGCTGATTTTACTTCTGGAGAAACATGCAGACTTTCAAGCTGCACCTTTTTAAAACAAAAAGAGTCAACTGCTGGGAACTTAGAATGCAAAATAATAGAGTGGGAAGGGACCTTGGAGGTCTTCTAGTCCAACCCCCTGCTCAAGCAGGAGACCATATACCATTTCAGACAAATGGTTGTCCAGTCTCATTTTGAAAGTCTACAGTGATGGGAGCACAACTTCTGAAGTTATTTCATTGGTTGTCTGCTCTCACCGTTGGAAATTTCTCCTTAAGCTCTAGCTCCATGATGGCGAACTTATGGCACGTGTGCCAGAAGTGGCATGCAGAGCCTTCCCTGTGGGCAAATGTGCCGTCATCAGTTGCTCTTCTAGTTTCTGGTGTGTCAGCCAGCTGGTCCATGAGCGGTGGAGTGCTTAGGAAATGTCCTGAAAATAGTCCAAAAACAGTCCATTTGGGGGGCATTTTGGGTTGTTTTTCGGGCTGTTTTCAGGCTATTTTGGGCCCCCAAAACAGCTCAAAAATGACCAAAAACGGTCTGAAAAATAACCTGAAAACAGCCTGAAAACGGCCCGAAAAACGGTCCAAAATGCCCCCAAAATAGGCAAGCGCATATCAGCCAGCTGGTCGTTGGGTTTTTGGTGCTCAGGTGTGCATAAAGACCAGTTGGATGGCACACATGCGTATGCCAGAAATGAGACCAGCTGGCCTGCGCATGCATGTGCAGTAGCCAGTTAGTCTTCGGGTTTCTGGCACTCTGGCACGTGCCTATGCAGGCACATTCTGGTTTGGGCACTCGGTGCCAAAATGTTTCACCATCACTGCTCTAGCTTGTTTCTTTCCTTCTTGGCCACGGCAACTTCTTGGCACAACAGTTAGCTTGCCATTGCCTTTCTCCACACTCAGGTCAGCCTACTTTTCTGGAATCACTGAGTGGTCTCCTATCCATGCATTAGCCAGCTGCAACTGCTCGTTTGAGACCAGCCCAGGTAGGATGAAAACGCTTGCAGAGCCAGACCAGAACAATAAAAATGAAATCTGTCTCATTCAATGCAACAGAAATCCCCTGTCCCATTTCTACCTTGGGAGAAGATGCCTGATCTATACTGTTAACAGAGCCATTCCCCCCCCCCCCAATATTAAAATTAAAAACGGTGGGAATTATTTCACCCGGTAGGCAGAAATTATCCAGGCATGGATCCCGCAAGCCAACCCAAGAGCCCTAACCAGTTTTACTTTTGCTCCATTAACACCCAAATCTCAACCGAGAGGGACGGGGAGAGAATAAGCATCCCTTTCCCCCATTCCTCCCCGGACTCATTTCAGTGTAACATAACCCGGAAGTAGCCGTCATTGTTACCCTTTTTCACTTTCAGCTGCATTTCAGCCTCCTCCATGATACCGAACCGAGCTCGACCCGGCGTGAGAAAAAGCGGACCGCAAAGCCGGGGCGGAACTCCAGCCGAGCAGCAACTTCCGGAAAGCTGGGTGCATCGTCAGAAACGTACCTGTGTGGAAACACCGCCTGAGGAGAAAGGTTCTTACTGGGTTTTTGTTTTTAAAATCAAAACGGTGCGGAAAATGTAGTTTCTTTCATCCGTCAGGATTTATTGATTTATTTGATGCCCGGATTTCCCGTGTCGGGGTTCAGGCCTAAAAAGATGACAAGGCTTCTGAGAGAGCGTTTCCCTTTCCAAACGAATGGATGTCACTTAGGTACTTAACGAATAATCTTTTTCCTCCCCTAGTGGGTTCAATGAGGCTTTCTCTCTAACACGGTCAATGGATCCTGGAAATAAATCCCGCTGTGCTCAGTTGAATCGTATGTTGCATTTGTGTAATTCAGAAAACCAAGCACAAAAGCCCAGTGCATTTTTTTTTTTGGCGGGGGTGGTGGTGTCTCAATTAGGCAAACGACAGAAAAATAGACAATCCTCTGAATGTGGAGGGATCTTCTTCCAGGAACCATGGAATGTTCTTCTAAAGATTTTAATTTTTTTAAAATGTTTGGTTTCTTCCTGTGTTTTCAGTTTTTGTATTTATTCTTTTCATGCAGTATTGGTTTTAGTGTTGTGGTTTTTATTTATAATACTTCTTCTAACATACTGGGGAGTTCTTGCAGTTGAAAGCCACACATTTTTAAAGTTGCTATGGTTGAAAAATACTGTTTTGCTGTAAAGAATTGGTTGTTTTGTCTGCCCCCTCCAAAAAATGGGGGGATATTTAATCTGTGTTTGCAGTGTTGAGCATGGAAAATTGAAAGCTTGTTTAGGCTTCATTCTGTTTTAGGGTGGCCTAGAAACCCCGCTTGTTGGGTTAGTTTGACATTGGATTATCCACCCCCAGAAAATGGATTAAAAGCAGTTAGCCAAATTGAACATGTTTTGTGAGTGTAATCTTATAGAAAGTAATGGAACGGTTTTTCAAGGCAAGGAATAGGCATTGAAAGAAAAACAGGGGCCATTACGATCACTTTTATTTCGAATTGGTTAACTGTTTAAACATTTTTTTTTAAAAAATGATTGAAATGTATCCCATGGTTTTAGGGAGTTAATTTTAGATGGATTTTCTAAGCCAAGAGAAGAGAAGAGAAGGGAGAGAGGGAGGAAGGAAGGAGGAAAAGGGGCATAGAAAAGAAAGGAAGGAAAGGAGATGAGCTATATAGTTACACAGAGAGAGAAAATACAATATCTTACTTTGTCCATCATTATTTTGGGATCATTTTTACTTTCCTTAGCTATTCATACCCAAGGAAATCAAGCCAGCCCCGGATATCTTACATTTATTTTTAATAACTGCATCGCAATTTGAAATCTTACAAGCGAACATCAAGAATTCCCAAAATTGCCAGGGAAGAATTAATTTTTGCTTGGTGAGAGTCGACAGCCCGTTCCCTTTGGTTTGGGTTTAGAAAACAACAGAAGAAGAGCGGTCCCTTTAAGGCTAAGCTTTCGGGCGAAAGCAGCTCCGCCCCCTCCTGACACATTAATAGGCGGAGTGTTCGCGTGGGTGGAGCAAATTCCGTCGCTTCATTCATAAAATTCCGTATAGACTCCCGGGAATCCCTTAAAGAGCCCATCAGCCAGGTGTTTTTTAAAAAAAAAAAATAACCAGAGCTTCAGAATCAGATGCATTGTGGGAAGAGAAAGTTATTTTCACTTTGCATCAGAGGGCAGCAGAGGGACGAATGGCAATAAGAGCTGTTGGTTAACATTACTTCCTGTCGAAGCTGGGATTGCGGACGATCATGCTTTGATCATTCGGTGATTGATCGTTTACCCATCCTTCTAAACCGGGTTGAAGAAGTCTCCAGTAAAGAAAGGTGAGTTAAGAATGGCGTCTTCGAACCAAGTTGCTCCTGCTTGTTGTTCTTCTTGGAAATTGCTTTACTGCTTCCTCTTTGGCCATTGCTAAGCTGTAGCTGGTCTCTATGCTATGGATTCATCCATTAACTCAGTGTTTCTCAGCCATGGCCACTTTCAGAGGGGTGGACTTCAACTCCCAGAATTCCCCAGCCAGCTGGCTGGGGAATTCTGGGAGTTGAAGTCCACCCCTCTTAAAGTGGCCATGGCTGAGAAACACTGCATTAGCTAATTGTGGTTCTGTGGCTAAGACACTGAGCTTGTCAATCAGAAAGGTCCGTGGTTTGAATCCCTAGTGCCACAGAGTGAGCTCCCGTTACTTGTCCCAGCTTCTGCCAACCTAGCAGTTCGAAAGCACGTAAAAATTGCAAGTAGAAAAATAGGGACCACCTTTGGTGGGGCGGTAACAGCGTTCCTTGCGCCTTTGGCATTCAGTCATGCCAGCTACATGGCCACGGAGACGTCTTTGGACAGCGCTGGCTTTTCAGCTTTGAAAGGCAGATGAGCACCGCCCCCTAGAGTCAGGAATGACTAGCGCATATGTGCGAGGGGAACCTTTATCTTTACCTAGGTTTTTGGGTGCAGCTCAGAATCTGATAAATCCAGCGAAACTCTGAACATGAGGCAACTGATAATCAGTTTTATTTATGGCCAACGCAAAACTGAGCAAACTTTCATCTCCCACCTTAAAACAGAGCAGGCAGAGAGAGAAAAAGCCAGTTTACACAGCTTTGCACAGATCGTCATAGTGTTAGAAACATAATTTCATAGCCATTAGTCCATGAAAACCTCATGATTTTCTCAGCGCTCTGAAAGCAATGGACCTCCAAAAGGAGAAAGGAATACATTTTCTGGCATATAGCCCTTAGTTTTGTTAGGGGGTGCTGTCTCATCTTAGTTACAACAGGCAGAATTCACATTTTGCATTTCACGAAAAGTTACTTGGCTAAGCTACTTGGCAGCCTAGAGGCTTTATCTATGCAGACAGAGCATTAGGTTACAATGGAGCTTCTCTCAGCAGCAAAGAATTTCAAAAGTTGAGTTAGGTACACACTGTATGTGTTCTGACAGAGGCTTCCCAAGAGCATGAAGCAAACTCCTTGTCCCGACAAAAAACCCTTTTATTAATTGACTGTGAATTCTGCTCATCCACATTCAGCAAAGTCTTTTAAAGGAGGATTTACAGTCACAGACCTTATCTGGCTTGGAGAGCTGACAGGCCGATAGCTGCAGAACTTGGCAAGGAGTCTCAGAGAGTCACGAACCAATTAAGCGAACTAATTGTCTCCTGCAAACTCCACTTCCCTTTTGCTGCTCTTTTATTTCCTCTGGGAGGGGCCATTCATCGTCCACCTGTGGCCTTACTCCCAAGTCAACCCCTATTCTTTAGTTGTTCCCTTCGTCTGGCAACTCTGCGCATGCGCACACTGGGAACAGGCTCCAGCTGTTCTTCTGCCTCACTGATGTCTGACTCCGAAGGCAGCTCATAACTGTTGGACGGCTCTGGTCCCTCCCTCTGCCTCTGACACAGAGCCCTCATCAGAGCCTTCCCCAGACTCCAGGACTGACCCATGTTCCTCCCCAACCTCCTCACTGTCCTAATCTGTTCCCAGTTCTGCTGGCTGGTGGCGGACCATAACACTATGCTCTAATCCTTTCCGTTCTATCTTGCCAGGCATGTTGCCCCCCCCCCCCCAGCCCACCCAAGCCAATCTCATTCAGTATTATCCCTTCACTTTCAGCGTGTGTCAACACACCAGCAGACACAATAACAACGCCGCGATTCTAAAATGATCCAAGCCACCGGCCAGAGGGATCCGGACGTTTCAGCTAGTGACAGAACAGATGACGACGATGACACGATAATAAATCTGCAATTGTTTCCGTATTCAGAAGCTGGGAATGATTTAAATGGTACGCTTACAAAGCTGAAGCCCGAATGGAGGGAGTTCTGAGGGGAAGATGAGATATGAGAGGATAACCGCAGCAGAATTCAGCTTGTTAAAATCTCTGTTTTTTTTTTTTTCAGAATAAAAATGGAAGTTTCTCAGTCTTAGGTGGTCGAGGACTACCTACTTCCAGGTAGTCCTCGACTTATGACCACAACTGAGTTCCAAATTTCTGTTGCTAAGTAAGACAGTTGTTAAGTGAATTTTGCCCCATTTTACAGTTCTTAAGTGAATCGCTTCAGTTGTTAAGTTAGTAACACGGTTGTTAAGTGAATAACACGGTTGTTAAGTGAATCTGGCTTCCCCACTGACTTTACTTGTCAAAAGGTCGCTAAAAGATGACCCTGAGACGCTGCAACCATCATAAATAGGAGCCAGTTGCTAATCATTTTGATCATGTGATCACGGGGATCCTGCAACGGTTGTAAGTGGGAAAACGGTCATAAGTCACTTTTTTCAGGGAGTGCTGTTGTAACTTCGAATGGTCATTAAGTGAGTGGCTGTAACTCGAGGACTATCTGTATTCCAGTTGAATTAGGAATTATGAAGATGCTGAGTAGTGAAATATTGTGTCTAATTTAAACTTAATGACAATCCTGTTACACCCTGAAAAAATAAACCTCATTTAATTGGGCAGGATACATTTTATAATTCTTGAGAGCACCTTGCATAAATGTAATGAGAAAATATGCAGAAGGGAAGTTTCTGTGCTCTGCATTCCGCCAAAAGATGAAGTATTTGTTCATTTGTTGAATCTTTTCTGACCCGTGGAGTAAATGTACCCAGTTTAAATTATCCCAAAAAGTGGAGGACAGATCTGCAAAAAAAAAAAAAAAGGTTAATTCTCCTGTGTGCTGCTTGGGGAATCCAAGCATGGGTTAACTTTGTCCATTAGCCTAGAGACTGAGTTATGTAAATTGGTGACCACGCCTCCTCTGACTGGATGGGTCAGTTTTTTAACTCAGTCCAGCCAGACGAGACGTATACCAATTTTCTCCAGACTACTGAGACAAATTTTGCTTCTGTTTGGATTCTTCAAGTGGATGATTGTGAGACTCGTTATGGAATAGTAAAGGGGAGGGGACACTTCGCTGTCTGCCCAGTCTTTCCATCTCTTATCCTTTGTGCCAGGTAATTGCTGGCTCTTGCAGCCGCTGCTTTGGGGCTTGGGGGCTGGCTCTTGGAGCCATTGGATTGAGGCTTGGCGCCAGGCTCTTGAGCCCGTTGTTGTTTTGGGGCTTGGCGAATGGGCTTCCACAACGAGGCTTCTCACCGATAGCTCCGCTGCCGTGCCTAAAGCTTTCCAGCCGCGTCGGATGCCCGGGAGACTCCCGCCGTTCGCGGTGCGGTTTATCCGGAAGCAGCTGCGTATCACCCGCTGTTCGCGGCACGGTTTATCCAGCTCCTTGGCTACTGAACGCGACGGGAGTGTGCCGCCAACGCCGCCAGCTCGCTCCATGCTGTGGAGTTTCAGGGCGGCTTGCTAGCTGAAGGGCAAGTTTAAAATTGGCGCCCGAATTGCGGTTGCCATTTTGGGACCGTTTTTAGCGCATGCGCCCTAGGCAGCTAAGATCGAGGCGTTGTATTTCTTCACGCCGGGAAGGCTGCTGAGTCATCGCCCCTCCCACTTCCCTCACTTCGAGCCTGGTCGCGCTGTTGAGAGGCTCGTGCTACCGCTGCCTTTGCTGACCACGAGGCCCGCCGTTCTTACATAGTAAACCTGTGCCTTTTGTGCTATTTGAGTCTTTTCACTTCTAAAGTTACAATGGCCGATCAATCCACCTCAGGAGGTATTGTAGAGCCCTCTACTGATGCCCAGCATTCTGCCCAGGCGGGGGTTAGCTCGAGGCCTGGCAGGGCCGCCTCTAGAGCCACCAGTCAGAGGCCCAGGGACACCTCCGGGGCTCCGGATAAGGGTCATAAGAAAAAGGATAAATCAATGACAGCACCTAAGGCCTCTGGGGAGGGTAGGGTTTCTCCTCCCACGCTAGTGCCTCAGCGGGTTAGCAATAGCAATAGCAATAGCAGTTAGACTTATATACCGCTTCATAGGGCTTTCAGCCCTCTCTAAGCGGTTTACAGAGTCAGCATATCGCCCCCACAGTCTGGGTCCTCATTTCACCCACCTCGGAAGGATGGACGGCTGAGTCAACCTTGAGCCGGTGAGATTTGAACCGCTGAACTGCAGATAACAGTCAGCTGAAGTGGCCTGCAATTCTGCACCCTAACCACTGCGCCACCTCGGCTCCTGGGTTTCACCAGCCCCTATTCCGCAGCCAGCAGGACACCAGGCCTGGTCTCCTGATCGCCCCTTGCCTGTTATTTCTGAGGCTGGGGTGGGGGGGTTGGGGATCCAACTCCCTCCAGTCATTACTGAGGCCCATGCAGCCTCAGCCTACTTGCTGCCATGTGCTGGGCCTTCTGCCACCTTTACTCCTACTGCTGCAGGCCTAAGGCCTATGGAAGGCTATGATCAAGGCCTTTCTCCAGACCTTTACCAGATGATCTCTGCAGCTATCTCCAGGGCGGGTGGATGCTGAATTGCTCCGTAGAAATCAGGCCCCTGTGGTTGCCAGTGCCCAAGGTGGGCCTACTCTCCAGGCCCCTCAAGTCGATCTTCCAGCTGGGCCTTCTTCGCCTCTTCCTTCTACGTACAGCGAGGATTCAGCGTTGGTGGAGGAAGGGGAATTGATAGATAGAGATTTCTCTGATGATGAGGGCTTGATATTTGATCAACCTAATTCCTCTAGCCTGTTTCGCCCCACGCTATTCAAGTCCCTATTATATAAAGCTAAGGCCACTACCCATATGGGGGGGGGGTGTGGCTCCTAAGGACAGTTCTGCAATAGGCCTTGATACTACCGAGCGTCTTTTTGCTGAACCAGTCTCACTGCAGGAGGTTATTCCTTCTCCAAAGCTTTTTCTGGATCTTATTCAAAAACAATGGGACCAACTGACTGCGGTTACCCCGCCCAGCAATGGGGACAGAAAATTATACACTTCCACTCCTGACTTGGAAGGTATTTTGCAATTCCCAACTGTGGATCAGCCAGTAGCGGCACTGGCCTCCCCGGCTCTAGAAATTTTTGAAGGCTTGAAGGCAGAGGATCGCAAGGCTGAGACGGTCATTCGTAAGACCCACCAGGCTGCGGCCTGGGCCTTGCGCGCTGCTACTGCGGCATCATTCTTTAATAGAACTTCAGTCCTTTGGCTCAAACAGTTGCAGGAGAGACTAGCCCCTGAGGAGGTGCGTCTTCACCAAGACGTCACCAAGATTATGGCTGCCCTGGAATTCTCGGCAGACGCCACTCTGAATGCGGCCAAGTTCGCTTCGCGAGCTGTGGTGTCCAATGTGGCGTCTAGACGCCTGTTGTGGCTCCACCATTGGCAGGCGGATGTTAAGTCTAAATGGCGCCTGGCATCCACTCCCTTCAAGGGCAGGGCATTGTTTGGATCCGTGCTTGGTCCCATACTCATAGAGACCAGGGACAAACATAAGGTTCTCCCTTCCACTGGGGGGCGCAATAACAGGAGACAGCAGCCATATAACAGACGACAGTCCTTTCGAGGTGGTTACTTGGGATACACAGCAGCTCCCTTTGTTCCCCACTACAACAGGGCTTTCCACCAGCCACAGGACCATGGCCAGGACCGTGCAGGGGCCAGGGATAGGGGGCGCCAGCAGCATCAGGCGCAATCCCACAACAGGAGGTCCTTTCGTGGATCTGGGAACCGGTCCTTTTGGAGGTACCGGTGACTCCCACGGGGAGGAACCGGTGGGCGGGCGTCTTCTGGCCTTCATTCATCAGTGGGCGGAGACCACGTCCGATGCCTGGGCCCTTCAGGTGGTGAGGCTGGGTCTCACCCTAGAGTTTCTCTCCATCCCCCCGAGGCGATTCATCAGGTGTCCAGTCCCCAGATGCTCCATGAAGCGGCGTCTCATGGAGGCTGAAATACATAATCTCATATCCATCAACGCCATAGAACAGGTTCCAAAAGGGCAGGAAGGCCTGGGGTTTTACTCAATCTTATTCCTGGTACCCAAGAACTCAGAGGGATGGCGGGCCATTCTAGATCTGAAAATACTCAATTGGTACATCAAGTATCAAAGGTTCAAAATGCAGTCCTTAAAGAGCATCTTGGCATCCATCCGCCAGGGCGACATGATGACATCAGTCAACATCAAGGAGGCGTAACTCCATGTGCCCATCCACCCGGCACATCGAAGGTTTCTGCACTTCCAGTTCGCAGACCATCATTTCCAATACTGGGCCTTGCCCTTCGGTCTCTCCTCGGCCCCGCGCACCTTTACCAAGCTCCTAGCGGTGGTGGTGGCTTCGCTTCGCTCGGTTCTGGTGAGAGTGAATTGTTACTTAGACGACATCTTGGTCCTGTCACCGTCTCGGGAACAGGCCCTCTGGGATCTACAAGTAAGAATGGACTCCCTGCGGAGGCACGGCTTCGTTCTGAACCTCCCCAAGAGTCATCTGCAGCCAATTACATCACTGCTTCACTTAGGGACCATCATCAATTCCGCCACATGCGAGGTCTTCCTGTCCCTGGAAAGACGGCAGAGCATTCAATGACTGGCAGCCCAGGTGTCAGCTCAGCGGCTTGTGCCCCTGGCCCTGCTCTCCCAGCTGTTAGGGAAGATGATCTCCTGCATCGACATAGTTCCCTGGGCCAGATTTCACGCACGTCCACTGCAATGGTTTCTGTTCCCCTATCAGAGGTCCCACACCAGCTATTCACAACTCAAAGTTCGACTTCCATCCAAGCCTCTCAGATCCCTCCAGTGGTGGGCATCATCCAAGCTCCTCAAAGGGTGCCCATTCAAGGAGCCGGACCGCATCCAAGTTACGACGGATGCCAGCCTCTTCGGGTGGGGCGGCCATGCCCTGAATTGGGTGGCACAGGGTCGTTGGTCGCTTCAGGAGCTGACCAACAGCATCAATTGGCTAGAGCTCCGAGCCATCCGACTGGTCCTACGAGAGTTCCGGGACATTGTGATTCACAACCACGTGCTGATCCTAACAGACAATGTGGCTTCCAAGACACATGTCAACCGCCAAGGGGGCACACACTCCAGGGCCCTCATGTTGGAGGCGGAGAAATTGCATCATTGGGTGGAGTCCAGACTGTTGTCCCTTCGGGCGGAACACATATCGGGCAACTCCAACGTCCAGGCAGATTGGTTGAGCAGAGCCACAGTGGATCATGCGGAGTGGCAGCTCCACTCCGACCTTTTCCAACAACTCTCTCGCCAGTTCGGCCATCCAGCAGTGGACTTGTTCGCGCAGCCCCACAATGCGCAACTGCCCCGTTTTTACTCCAGATACGTGACTCCCAGGGTGGAGAGAGTGGATGCCTTGCACAGCCCGTGGCCGGCTGGCCTTCTCTACGCCTTCCCACCGCTACCAGTGATTCCGGCGGTCATCCAGAAAATACTGGCGGAGCAAGCGGAGGTTCTCTTAGTGGCCCCGATGTGGTCCCGGCGCCCCTGGTATGCCGACCTTGTGCACCTGTCGATCTCGCACCCATGGAGGATTCCGGATGACCAGATCCAGCTCAACCAGGGGGCCCTCATACATCCGAACCCCCAGTTGTTGCAGTTAGCCGTGTGGCACGTGAGCGGGCTATTCTGACCGACCTTCACTATTCCAGCGAGGTCATCGACACAATTCAAGCGGCCCGTCGCCCCTCCACCACTCGAATTTATGAGGCCACCTGGCAGCCCTTCTGCAGGTGGTGCCGCCGGGCTGGGGCAGATCCCCTCCAGGATTCAGTGCCCCGAGTCTTGGACTTTCTGCAATCTGGACTTAACAAGGGTTTGGCGCCCAACACGCTTTGCAGGCAGGTCAGGGCCCTCGCCATGGTGATTGGGGGCGGTCAGGGATGTTCCTTATCTCAACATTCACAGGTCAAAGCCTTCCTGAAGGGGGTGGCCAACATCCGGCCTCTGACCGTGCACCGCTACCCTACGTGGGACTTGACATTAGTGCTCAGGGCGCTTATGACCTCTACATTCGAGCCTATTACGTCCATCAGTCTTCGGCTACTGACTCTTAAGACCGTGTTCTTGGTGGCTATTACATCAGCCAGGTGGGTCTCAGAATTGGCGGCACTGTCAGTTCGGGCGGACCTCTGTATATTCCATCCCAACAGAGTCGTTCCAAAAGTCAACACGTTATTCCACAGGGCTCAGGAGCTCGTCCTTCCGGACTTTTGCCCCGATCCTTCTCATCCGCAGGAACGCCAATGGCATCACCTGGATGTGCACAGGGTTCTCCGTCGCTACGTGAAATGCACAGTGTCCTTCAGGCGGTCGGAAGCACTCTTTGTGTCCTTTCAGCCATCATCCATGGGACAGAAGGTTTCTTCCCATACTATAGGCTGATGGTTGAAGGCGTGCATTGCTCTTGCTTATGACAGCCAATCTCAACAGGTTCCCAGGCGCATCACTCCTCACTCTACCAGGAGTGCGGCTACTACGGCGGCCTGGGCCACGCAAGCCTCGGTGGAAGAAATCTGTAGAGCGGCTACCTGGTCTTTGCCATCGCCGTTCATCCGACATTACAAGGTTGACGTGTATGCCTCGGCTGAGGCTTCCTTTGGGCGGCGAGTATTGCAACAGGTGCTCCCCTCCGCAGGGGACCCTGGCCAGCCTGGCTCCCGCCCTGAATCTTAATTGCTTTGGCATGTCCCATGATTGGATTCCCCAAGCAGCACACAGGAGAACGACCGTTGTCTTACTTGAACGGTCCTTCTATGTGTGCTGCGAGGGGAATCCAAACCCGCCCGCAGCTTCGGCTGGCCAGGGCTGTCATGACATTTGATTTTGACTGACTCTTCACTGACTTTTGACATTGACTATGACTGACTTTTACCTGTCTTGTGATTTGATTGATTTGATTTTATTATATTTATATGCTGCCCTTTTCCCCCGAAGGGGACTCAGGGCGGCTCACAATTCAAATCAGGGAAGGGGGGTACAGACAAAAAATAAAAGACGAAACATAACAATACATAATTTAAAAACACACAACAGTCATACCATTCGAAACGGGGGCAACAGCTCTTTAGCCCCAGGCCTGTCGGAACAGCCAGGTTTTAACGGCTTTGCGGAAGTCCTGGAGGGTGGTGAGGGTTCGAATCTCCACGGGGAGTTCGTTCCAGAGGGTCGGAGCAGCCACAGAGAAGGCTCTCCTCTGGGTAGTCGCCAGTCGGCACTGGCCGGCGGATGAAATTCGGAGGCCAGTGACTTGTGTTTCTGACGTGACTGTACACCTATTGGGTTACGGCCATCATTTGACATTGTTATACATCATTAACAGGCTGACTTCGTACAAAACTGACCCATTCAGTCAGAGGAGGCACAGTCACCAATTTACATAACTCAGTCTCTAGGCTAATGGACAAAGTTAACCCATGCTTGGATTCCCCTTGCAGCACACATAGAAGGACCGTTCAGGTAAGACAACGGTCATTCTTAACAAAAATGGCATTCATTTAAGGCAGGGGTGTCCAAATTTAGGAACTTTAAGACTTGTGGACTTCAATTCCCAGAATTCCCCAGCAGGCTGGGGAATTCTGGAAATTGAAGTCCACAAGTCTTAAAGTTCCCAAGTTTGGACACCCCTGATTTAAGGCCTTCTCTTTCTCCTATTTATTTGTTGCCTTAGAGCAGGCCTATAGTCAAAAAAGTCAAAATGACCACCATTTTGCATGGCCGCCATATAAACAGGCAAGGATTCAATGGCTCTGTGATAGCCTTTTTGATTTTTTTTTTGTCTGCACCCTGTGGATACTCCTGTCAACCCTGAAGTTGGCTTGGGTGAAGCCATCTTGGAGCTTCAGTGCTGCCACACACGAGCTGAGGGATAGGGAGGAGGGGGGGGGAATAGAGATAGCTGGGGCTGTGCAGTCAAAACAAAACACTTTTGCTTGGGAACCAAGGACATTCTCACACTTGGCCAGAGGAAGGAGGAGTGATGTTCACCAGGCC